>NW_015172576.1:546296-558116 GCF_001447785.1 Gekko japonicus
AGGAGGAGGAGGAGGAGGAGGAGGAGGAGGAGGAGGAGATGATTGGATTTATACCCCGCCCTTCACTACCCAAAGGTGTCTCAGAGCGGCTTACAAACTCTTTTCCCTTCCCCTCCCCACAACAGACACCCTGTGAGATAGGTGGGGCTGAGAGAGCGCTGACAGAAACTGCTCTTTCAGGAACAGCTGTGACAGAGCTTGTGACTGACCCAAGGTCACATCAGCAAGTGCAAGTGGAGGAGTGGGGAATCAAACCCGGTTCTCCCAGATTAGAGTCCACGCACTTAACCACTACACCAAACTGGCATATGTATATGCTGATTTATTATACATGATATGTATACACATAGATGATATACATTGTGTGTATAGAAACCATATTTGCTGAGTATAAAAGCTTGTACGACTTGTGTCCACAACAGGAATCCACAAAATCAACAGTGAAGAATAGACAGTTGAAAACACTGACAAAAAATAAAATGTAAATAAATGAAACAAGGAACATTCACTCGTCCATGCTTGGAAGTGACTGAGAATATATATATTCTAATGTTTGAGTATGTAAAAACGTGTCTCCAATTTTAATTCTCACACCAAAACACTGCATCAGATATCATTGCTCCAAGCAGTAACCACTGCTAATCAATTAAAAAGCTGTGTCTAAATCTGCAACTGGTGATAGGAACACTAGGAAATGTATAACTTATCTTGACTAAAAATTATTTAGGGTAACTGGCAAGATCCTACTTGCCTACACAATCATACCCATGTCTAGTGAAGATAAGGGGGGAGGGGGATATCCAGATAGTCACAGGAATATATTTGGTGAAATTGTTTAGTGAAAGTGGTTAATATGGAAGACACAGGGAATCCCTAACTAGCATATATGAAAGAGTAAGGAAATCGAGATGAGCCAGAATGATCTCAGGGGTTAAGGTGCAAAGGTTTTTTTGCTGATTAAAAACTCTCACATACATTCTGAGTTGGATGCAGGTTGTAACATAGTTCACACTGAAGATATGTCTAATGCACTGTCTATGGGCCATTTATGGGCCATTTTGACCCACTTACTATAATGAATGTTGACAGGATCTTGTGATCTATAAAAATCCACCACTTGTGCTCTGGATCCTTGCCCACCTTTGCGCCTGAGATCGTGTAAGGATATTGGTATCTTCCCTCACCAACTCAAAGAAGCAGTTATCCACTCACTACTTTAAAAAACCTGCCCCTATAGAAAAATGATGTGGCCAATTATTGACTGTCTCTGATTTGCCCTTTCTGGGCAGGATGACTAAGAAAGCTGTGGCAGACCAGCTCCAGATGTATTTCGCTAACTCATCTGATATGGAGTCTGGTTTCAAGGATGGAGACAATGTGGTAGCCTTAGTTGATGATCTCTGTCTAAATGTAGACAAAGGCCATGCCTCTTTCTTGCTCCTACTAGATTTATCTGCAGCCTTTGATACAGTGGAGTGTGCAATCTTATTGAGATGTTTGGAGACAGACATGGGTATGAGAGGCTGTCCTTTGAACTAGGTTAAATCGTTCCTCAAATAATTGCTATCAGAGATAGGGATGCACAAAAATAATAATTGGGAGGGGGTTTCAGGTATATTGGACCTGAAAAATATTGGTATTCTGGATATTCCCAAATTCCAAATACCAGTATGGTATTCGGATTAGGGTTTTTTTTTCAGGTTTCCAAATTATACAGGTCCATTATTCAGTATGGGGAATGGCTGGGGGAGTTGTTTTTAAAGGTGTGGTTATATTTAAAGCTTGCTGTGTGGGTGGAGGAGTTGTTTTTAGCGGTACAGGTACCAAAATGCAGCAGAGCTCTTGATGCCTGTCCTTTAAATAACTCCTGAGTGGTCCAATTCTATGGGTCCCTGAACAGGGTGCCCCCAGCCATTCTCCATTATTTCCTAGGAAGGGGGGGGGAAGCAAAAGCAAAAAGACCTTGCAAGCTGATTCCAGAGTAAAACGTCATAGCTGCAAGTATCAATCACTGAGAACAAAGAGTAAGTCCAACAGAACCATTGCAGAGCTCAGTAATCCCAGCAGAACCACAAGCCAATGTACCAAGCCAAATAGAACGAAAATCAAACCAGAGAATCTCTGCAGTGGAAACTGAAGGGGGCATTTTTCAAGCCCAGCACAACTAGTTGCAATGTACAGGATGCCCAGCAGAACCTAGTGCTGCTGCAGCAATGCAAGCTTAACACGACTGATGTCAAAACACAGAACCACAATAAACCCAAGCTGGGGGGGGGGGGGATTTTGCAAACCCAGCACAAGTTGCAATGTACAGAATGCCCAGCAGAACCCAGTGCCACTGTGGCAATGCAAGCAAAAGATTTCTAATGTCAAATCAGAGAGTCTTTGCAGTAAAAACTGCAGATGGGGGGGGCAGTTTTGCAAGCCCAGCACAACCAGTTGCAGTGCACAGAAAGCCAAGCTGAACCCAGAGCCATTGTGCAATTCAAGTTTACCAGGACTGATGCCAAGCCTCAAAGTATGGAATCACAACAAACACAAGCTGGGGGGGGGGGATTTTGCAAGCTTAGTACAACCAGTTGCAGTGTACAGAATGCCCAGCAGAACCCAGTGCCACTGTGGCATTTCAAGTTTAACAGGACTGATGCCAAGCTTCAAAACATGGAATCAGAACAAATTCAAGCAAGGGAGGATTTTGCAACCTCTGTTCAAGAAAATGGTAAGGGAACACAAAGGAACTCCAACAGAGGAGGGGTGGGACACCTGACAAGGCTCATTCGAATTTGACAAAAACAGCGGGAATCTCATACAAAACATCCAGATAGGGGAAAAAGAAACCAAAAAACAGTGCCAGGGAGACCACAAAACCTGGCTACCAATCTTCCCGGTAATTGCTAAATATTTATGGGATTTGGGGGGGACAGTTTTTTCAGTTTTCTGAAAATATCTCAGATATATTTGGAATGCCAAACATACCCCCAAAACACCAATAAGGTATTTTGCAAGTATATTTCCATCTTGAATGTATCTGAATGCAGAACCCTAATCAGAGACCAGTTGTCCTCAGTATGGGACTTATCTTGTGGGATTCTGCAAGGTGCAGTGTTATCTCCTCTACTATTCAACCTGTATGCTAAAGCCTGTAGGAAACATCATTCATAGCTTTGGAATCAGGTATCAATATGGAGGAGGAGAGGAGGAGGAGATTGGATTTATACTCTACCCTTCACCTGGAGTCTCAGAGCAGCTTACAAACTCCTTCCCCTTCCCCTTCCCACAACAAAGACCTGTGAGGTTGTTGGGGCTGAGAGAGCTATCTCAAGCACTGCTCTTTCAAGAACAGCTCTGACAGAACAATGGCTTGCCCAAGGTCATCCAGCAGCTGCAAGTGGAGGAGTGGGGAATCAAACCCAGTTCTCCCAGAGTAGGGTCTGCACACATAACCACTACACCAAACCCGGCTCAATATCTCTCTATCCACATCTCCTGGCATTGCAATAGTGTCTTGAATCACCGCCTGACTGCTATAGTTAACTCAGCCCTGGAGTTAAGAATATTTTCATCAGGGGGCATTTAGTGTCCGTAGGGCGCAGTGGCTAATTAAATTAAAGAGGCAGAACATTTTTTTCCCAGGTTGTTGGCAACCCTTCTTAGTATAATACGCCAATAATTTTGTTCCAATTTGGTCTAGGATGAGAAGTTACAGGTGGGAATGTGTTTGCCACTGAAAACAACACAGACATTTTCCAAATACAGTAAAGATTCCAAGCATGTAATGCAATAATATTAAAGAAGTAAAACAAAAAAAAATCAATGGAAAATGATCGTTTAACCCAAACAAAATTTCTGTATGCATCCCACGCTTCCTTACTTGCCAGTTTGTTGCTCCTAGCTCCGATGGGGTTTTTGGAAGAGTCACAGGGAAATTTATAAATGGCCATTCAAGCGGAGTAACCTGTCAAAAATGACAAAGAGCCATATTGATCAACAAGTAGTTTAAAATATAATCTGACCAATCAGCTTTGAGTGATACAGATAGCATAGCTTGAAAGAGCTAGATATTGATCATGCAATATAACCCCCCAAAAGTTATATCTGAATAAACAGCGATGAAAAGTCTTTCCTCAGAAGTAAATCCAGTGAAAATCAATGAAACTTATTTCCAAATTTAGGATAGAAGCATTCTGTTCTGAAATCACACTGAGTCTTCCACACGTAAATGCTGTCAAGTCACAGTCAAATTATGACAAAGAAGAATAGGAGATTGGATTTATACCCCACCCTTCACTACCCGAAAGAGTCTCAAAGTGGTTTACAATTCCTTTCCCTTCCCCTGCCCACAACAGACACCCTGTGAGGTAGGTGGGGCTGAGAGAGTTCTCTGGAGAACTGCCCTTGAGAGAACAGCTCCTAAAGAACTTAGAACTGCCCCAAGGTCACACCAGCAGCTGCATGTGGAGGAGTGGGGAATCAAACCTGGTTCTCCCAGATTAGAGTCCGTGCTCTTAACCACTATACCAAACTGACAACCCCAGCAAGCAGCTTTCAAGGCAAGAAAGAAACAGAAGTGGTTTGTCATTGCCTTACGCTACAGGGTCTTCCTGACAGTCCCCTATGCAAGTCCTGACCCTGCTTAGCTTCCAAGAACTAATGAAATTGGGCTATACTGTGCCATCTTTCCTCCCCAGCGAGTACTGGCACCATAGAATTAGCATGGACTTTCAGTGTCCTTCAGCTCGAGCTATCCAGTTCTGAAATCTACCGGCCCCATCCATCTGCTGTTGTACAATGTGCTCTACAGATCACCATTATTATTTTCAGAACAGAGGGGGACATACCTGGGATTCCTTACTTTGGTTGTGCGTGAAGCACACCTCTTGCCACAGAATCCACCAATGACTCTGAAAACCTATTTCTGGGTTTGTGAATGGGCCGTTAAAAGAATGGCATCTCACTCCTGAAAGGAACCCTGGCCAACCTAAGTTGTAACCAATGTTCCCTCTAAGCTGAGTTGGTGTGAGCTAGCTCACAGTTTTTTAGCCTCCGGTTCACACATTTTTGTCTTTGCTCAGGATGGATGGCTCCAGAGCAAACTACTTTATGCAGTAGCCAAATCACTTGCTCACCATTTTAACACCAGTAGCTCACAGAGTAGGATTTTGACTCACAGGACTCCACAGCTTAGAGGGAGCATTGGTTGTAACCCATTGAAGCAGCTCCAACTCCCCAATCAATGTCAGTGGACCATTTCCAGAGTGTAGTGGATGCTACAGCATTAGATGCATTAACACAAGGCGGCAGAGAAATAGGGAAGTGGTTCTGGATGGATCCATCTGACGATCATTTTGATCAAAGGAACCTTATGTCTTCTGCACACTCCATTTAAAACCATGCATAAAAGCAGCAGTAAGGAAAGAATTACCTTCATGTACTGAGCCCCATTTTCTGGTATGGAACCTGACAGCAGATGGGTATGTAATCAACCATGACACAGCAGCAGAACCTCCATTTGCAAAAGTGCCCAGGTGCTGCCATCCCCCCACAAATGGAACCACTGTGTCAGATTTGCCTAGTAGCACAGCTCTCATTCTCCACTTGGACTGGGGATTGTGAACTCTTGTCTTCCCGCCTACCCGCAGTGCCTTGTTTAATGGACCTAGGTGGAAGAGTTCTCCTTCACAAAACAGGCTTCCTGCCAATTGAAGGCTGACAGTCGGCACTGATATCTGATTTCCCTCTGCCCTATCTCAATAGTAATGCCAGCCCCTGTAGCAAGAAGCTTCACAGGGATGGCGTATTCCACAGGGGCATTCTTTGTGCAACTTACCTCATTTGGAAGCTGGTTTGTTAAGGCAGTCTGATCTGGGACCAGCTTTGCTGGAGGGAGTCCATACCCGGGATTTGACCTTTGCTACCATCAGAAAACAATCCATAATTAATAATGAAACAGTGCAATCTTTTTGAAAGAAAACTGCACTATGATGGTTATGGAATCACAGAATCATAGAGTTGGAAGGGACCACCAGGGTCATCTGTCCTAGATCCACTTCAGTCCGGCTTTCGCCCTGGTTACTGGACGGAGACGGCGTTGGTCGCCCTTACTGACGACCTCCGGAGGCATCTGGATCGAGGGGGTGTGGCGGCGCTGGTGTTGTTAGATCTGTCGGCTGCGTTCGACACGGTCGACCACCAGTTGCTGACCCACCGCCTAGCCGACGTGGGGATTCAGGGACTCGCCCTTCAATGGCTTGCCTCTTTTCTCCAAGGTCGGGGACAGAGAGTGGAAATCGGGGAACAGCAGTCCCAGAGGCACCCACTTGAATGTGGTGTCCCTCAGGGGGCAGTGCTTTCCCCGATGCTTTTCAACATCTATATGCGCCCTCTCGCCCAGATTGCCAGGAGGCATGGGCTGGGCTGTCATCAGTATGCAGATGACACCCAGCTCTATCTGATGTTGGGTGGCCGGTCGGGCTCCGACCCGCAAGATCTTCAACAGGGACTACAGGCTGTGGCTGAGTGGCTCAGGCTGAGCCGGTTGAAATTAAACCCAGCGAAGACGGAGGTCCTGGGCCTGAATCGGAACGGTCTGGGGTTAGGGCTCCCTCTCCTGACCTTCGATGGGGTACCTTTGGTGCCTGCATCGGAGGTTAGGAGTTTGGGAGTGCTCCTGGACTCCTCCTTAACAATGGAGGCCCAGGTAGCAGCCACTGCCAGGTCTGCATTTTACCATCTAAGGCAGGCTCGGCAGTCTCCACATTTGTTTTCAAGCTAACCTGATAGTGACTCTTTGCTTCTTGAGACTCTTAAGGACTCTTAAGGCGGGGTCCGACCTACCTAAGGGACCGCCTTTCCCCGTATACACCCCCAAGAGCACTTAGGTCGGGGACCCAGAGTCGCTTAGTGGTTCCGGGCCCCCGAGAGATACGCTATGCCGCGACAAGGGCAAGATCCTTCTCAGTGGCGGCCCCTACCTGGTGGAATGAGCTCCCGGAGGAGATCAGGGCCCTGTGGGATCTTTTGCAATTCCGCAGGGCCTGCAAGACGGAGCTCTTCCACCAGGCTTTTATGTAGGGGCCGCCGCTTCCACCATCACCAACGAGGGAAAGACCATCAAGTTGGAGTGCCCTTGATAGCCCGGCGCCATCTATATGACAGCAAGACCAGCCGTTTAGCTTGGACTAATATTACCAGGATGATTTCATCATGATTAAAGTCTGCAGGGGCAATTCCCTGCAGGTGCTAACTGCAGACCATCTTGAAATTTAAAGCACTTTATTATTATTAATAGTATGTTGGTTGTGATTTGTGATTTTATCGGATTTTATAAATTTTATGTATGGGCTTATGCCTTTGTAAGCCGCCCTGAGCCCGCTCGCGGGGTAGGGCGGGGTAGAAATACCTGAATAAATAAATAAAATAAATCTAGTCCAACCCCCTGCACAATGCAGGAAATTCACAAGTACCTCCCCCTCCACACCCACAGTGACCCCTGTTCTATGCCCAGAAGATGACAAAAAGACTCCAGGATCCCTGGCCAAACTGGCCTGGAGAAAAATTGCTTCCTGACCCCAAAGTGGCAATCAGCATTTCCCTGGGTGTGTAAGAAAAGGCCACAAGAACTAAGCACTGAGGCAACCCTTCAAAATCTTGTTACTGTTCCCAACACTTCCTGATTTCATTCATAAAAAAGACAGACAGACAGATTGAGGTTGTGGTGTTCAAGCCTCCAAAATGGAACAGGGCAAAAGGTTCCTGTTTTTCCTCCTCTTATGCTCGAGTGCCCCTTTTTGTGTAACTCCTTTTCCTTCCCTTGCAATTCTTCCAGTGTTTTCCCCAAGCAATCGACATTTCAAATTCAGTAGCAAATTAACCTAGCTCCAAGCTGGTGGACAGGAATACAGAACCGAATCATTATCTTTTCTGCAGCAAACGATCAAAAATTCTTGAGGCACCACAGTTAGCTGTGCCTGACCTGACTTTTCTTGACAAAATTAAACTCCAGCAATGTTTTTGAAAAGGGTATTGGCAGTACCTGTGTTTGCTGTGGATTGTTTCCCGTGGCTCTGTACCTTTGCAGCAGTCGGAATACCTGATAAATTGAATGGTAGATAGCTTTATGCAATATGTAACATATTTGAATTCTTCATCGTAACAGAAGCAACATGAACTATCTGCATTCTACAGTGTACAATTTGCATGCAAAGTTTTCCTTGTAATATGGCTGTGTTTTTTTCATAAACACACAACAAAAATTTAGATTGTCTGTTCGCCAGCACTAAAGCAAAACTAACACTTTGACTAAAGTAGTGATCCCCAATATGGCAGCACCTGCTGGTGGATGTCCAGTTGCTCATTTGCTTCTTTGAGGAAGCATCCCTTCCCTCAAAGCAAAGACCCAGACCTGAATCTCCTACCCTCACTGGAGCAGGACAGGAAGAACTTCAAGAGAATTCGAGGGAGGCCTTTGCATCCGCAGACAGCCCCAGTTCAGAAACTACTGGATGGGTTTGAAACCTTCCGACATTTTGTGATTGGACCCAGTGCCAGATGGCAGTCACTCTGTGGTGGCAATTGTTCCCCATGCTTCAAAAATACCACAGGCTCCAGCGGAGTAGGGACCCTTGGACTTTTAGGAAACAAGTTTATTAAAAAGCAAGGCATGAACATCAATGGCATTGCAACGCCATCAACAATCATTACCGTGCACAGTATTAATCACTAATTAGTACGTTTGAGTAGAAATGAAATATTTGCAGTAACTGCAATAATCCTGGGTATTCTGCAAAGCATTTTGCTATATATCCCTTTTGGCTGTGCATAGTGGACCGCTTTAAATCCTAGTGCACCAGTGAGAACAAAGTGCTTAACTCAACACAAGTCATGCCTGCCCCCGACCTGGCCTCAGAAGCAGGGCTTGACAGCCAGGGACAGGAGGACTTGGCTCCTTTAACAGAAGAAACTGTAAGTCCTGAGGAGGATACCACTCAGCAAGAGCCACCTGAGGTCGATCAGGTACTGCCGAGCACAAGTGCATCACCACCAGACTCTCCTCCACCTGTCAACAGGCTCCGAAACCAAAGGCGTCAGGAGCTGAATGAGAGGCGAAAGGCTGCACACATGCGTGGTCGACGCTCGCTCAGCCCTGAGTTTTGACAGCAGCCTGGACATTGTTTCGGGGAGCTAATGAGATAATGAGCCAGCAAGCTATTTCAGCAGACCTGTTGCCTTGAGCAAACCGTGCTGGCAACGTTGATGTCAGGACCAGACACTCTGGGTGACCTTGTTTCAGATCTTACGGATTCTTCGGTTTCAACTCGGTTGGTGTTTTTGACTTTCGGCATCTGTTTATCTGCTCCTGATTTATGGCGAACTGACCCTTGGCGTTTCCCTGACTATGGCTTCAGCTCTGCACTTATCGGACTCAGCGAGATTTATAGACTATGAATCTTGGTATGTTTTGACTGCGGCTGTGTTAAACTGTTTGGGACTTGTTTGAAAGGCTTTTCTGACTGAACTCTCGGCTGACCCCTGGACTGGCTCTCAGACCTGCTTTGCTAACTGTTGCTCACTGGACCTGACCGTGACAACACAACACTTATTTCTTGCCCTCTTACCCATTCCCTGAAGGAAGAGAGGGGCATGACGTGCCCTATGGCATCAAGTGGATCTTAAGAGAGAACAACCAGCGCAGGAGGAGGAGTGGCAAAAGAGTAAGATTGGATCCAACCATCCTCCAAGGAGCCTCCCTCCAACAAGAAGCTCTTCTTCCAACAGAGCAGCCACTTAAGCCAAAGGGACCGGACCCTCCTTAAGCTAGAGGAAGTTTTCCGACTCTGCTCCATGGAATGGTAGGATAGTGGTAGGAACCAGCTCTTTGCAGCACAAAGATCAGGCCTCTTCTGGGCAGGCCCCACTGAACTTTGGGTACTTTTGCAAATCATTTCAACAAGGCTTATGCAAGACTTCCGGGCAAACAGCACACCTAAATTAATCCAGGGGTGACATTTGGGTTTGCGGCCCAGGACACCAAAATGGCTTGGGTCGTCCTTAGCCCTTTTCCTGCCACATACTTCATCATTCAAGGTTTGCTATGTACAAGAAGCATGGGCAACTTCATCATGCTCTATTCCTTCTTTACCCAGCAGTTTGGATGATAAACTGGGGGACACTGGTTGAGAGACACTCAAGCCATCTTTTGCATTCCGGAATGCATTTGAAGGGCATGCTGTACGACGGTACCAGAGACCCTCCCAGAATACCAAGCTGTTTCAACTCATTGTCTGGCAAGCACCAGTGGATGGGCAGTACAGGGGGCCAACACTGGGAAAAGTTTGTTTATTTAATTTATACCCTGCGCTACCCCAAGCTCAGGGCAGCTCACAACATAAAATCAGCAAACAATAAAAAAAAAACAGTAAATAGCAATAGTAGGTAAAATTGAACCCATGCTCCATAATGTAGTTATCCCCTCCCAATTCTTTTCAGTGCCCACGTAGTACCCAGGGCACTGGGAAAGGGTCATGAACAATGCCAAGGACAGGGCGGGGGGGCAGAATAGTTGAACGCCTGCCACCTCAACAGGAAGGTGGAACAGCAAGCCCTGTGGAACTGTAACAGGTCCCGCAGGGCTCTGATCTCAAATGGGAACAGAGACAATGCCAACAGGATCCATAGCCTAGATACTAGATACTGTTTTTCACATGGATCAGGGAAGTGGAGGGACCAAGACTGTTCCCCACCCTAACCAGCTTTCATCTTGATAGATCATTTATCTAGATAATAAAGTGACCCATAAAATGAAGCAAATATTTTTTTTAAAAAAAGCTTTTCTAACAACAAAGGGCACAGGCAACCTCACGTGGCTTACCTCTTTGCTGTTGCTTGCAGCGATGGCTCTACTCAGTTGGTTTATCTGAGGGAGGGAGGGAATTCCAGATGTAGTACATCAAAATAGATTTGAGCATCATTTTATTTGTTGTTAGTCACTCAAAATTTATAATCTTACAGTCTAAAGGTAAAGGTTCCCTTGCTCGAAAGCCAGTCGAGTCCGACTCTCCGTTTCAAAGCCGAAGAGCCAGCACTGTCCAAAGACGTTTCCGTGGTCTTGTGGCCGGCATGACTAAACACCAAGGCGCACGGAACGCTGTTACCTTCCCACTGAAGTGGTACCTATTTATCTACTTGCAATTTCTTGCTTTCGAACTGCCAGGTTGGCAGGAGCTGGAACTAGAGACGGGAGCTCACTCCGTCATGCGGCAACTCGAGTCTCGAACTGCTGAACTAAAGAGGTTCTCCCAGATTAGAGTCCGCGCACTTAACCACTTAACCACTACACCAAACTGACCTCCCACAGCCTGCAGTTCAGCGTCTTAACCACTTGAGCCACCACAGCTCCTAATCTTACAGTCTAGTCATAATAAAAAGAATACTGACTCATGAACACATACGATGCGGGTGTATCCTCTTTGTTGCTGTGAGAGCGCAACACCCTGAAACATGGTTTCAGATCAGGATAGCAACGCCATAACAATCCTTAATGCCCAGTCTCAAATGTACCGTTCTTGAGCAAGTGGTGGCTGGGCAGCTTCAGGGATTCCTGAATGAAGGGGATTGTTTGGATCCATTCAAGTCTGGTTTCAGGCCTGGTTGTGGGTTGCCCTGGTAGATGACCTGCACTGGGAGATGGACAAGGGGAGTGTGACCCTTCTAATTCTCCTGGACCTCTCAGTCATGGTATTCTTCTGAACTGCCTTTTGGGTTTGGGATTGAGGGGCTAGGGAGGTGGCAACTCAAGAAAGGGCATTCTCTGTAGTGGCACAG
>NW_015172576.1:558485-576185 GCF_001447785.1 Gekko japonicus
TCTTTCCCCAAGAAGATTCCTCTGTCTCCTTCTATTGTTGTCTTCCACCAGTGGGTGAAGAAGACTTTTTTGGGTTTATTTGGTGTTGCCTCAATAAATCTTATTGGATCTCCTCCCAGTGTGTATATGTGTGTGTCAGTATCCCTCTAAGCTGAGTTAGTGTGAGCTAGCTCAGTGTTTTTTAGCCTCCGGCTCACAGATTTTTGTCTTAGTTCAGGAAGGATGGCTCCAGAGCAAACTAATTTATGCAGTAGCCAAATCGCTCACTCACAACTTTAATGCCAGTAGCTCACAAAGTAGAATTTTTGCTCACAAGACTCCACAGCTTAGAGGGAGCATTGGTGTGTGTATACATACACATGTGTGTATGTTTGTGTGTCTGTGTGTGTGTGTATTTGTATTTAAAATACTTTTTCATGTCTGAAATGTTTTAATGTTTGCCACCCTGAAGACGCTGAATTGGGTGGAAAGGCTGCATAGAAATGTTTTAAATAAATAAAATATAAATAAATAAACCAGATGCCATAAATAAAATAGAAATGTGTCAGAATGCTAGAGATCTGGGACTTACTCTTTCTGTCCCATTAAAATTAACAGTTTGTGAGTGGGTTGTGACATAATGTCCGTGGTAGGAATGAGCGGGTGACATTTTTTGTTCTCATTTACTCAGACTGCTTGACAGCTTTCCAGTGTCCATTGACTCTGTCCTCATATTGCTGCAAGATCCATGTCTTACCATGGTGAATGGGTTTAGCCCAAGGGGCCTTGAGGCAAGTCCTGGGCTAAAACATTTCTTAATGACAGTGGGTGTTATCTCTGTGGGTATTAATTGGTAGGAAACGGCTTTGTTCAGGTGGTGACCCCTTCTAGGTGAATTGAAGGTGCAGGTGAGTGTTTGTGTGTAGCTGAAGAATAGTTTTGACTCCGGAAGAGAGAGAGAGAGAAGGAAACAGATGCTGTGAGTTAGCTAAAATGTCTTAAGGTGTACGCACGTTCTCTCTCTCTCTTAGCCTCCACATGTGCTCTACTTGTGTACTGTTAGATAAACCAAATACTACAAAAAAAATCTGTAAGTCTCCACTCTGCCCTCCAAAAGGACCAGCCCAGGGGAAGGAAGAGCATTCACCTTGGAACTTCTTGCTGCTCAGAGAAGTGGGGAACATGTAATAATATTGCAAAGTTTCTTGGCGCTCAGAGTGCCACAATGGATGAGGTAGTCCTATTTCTCCCCTCACAACTATAGTTTTCTTGATTACATTGGAATTTTGCTTAATTATAGTCGATCTTGTATTTCCCGCATTCCATGGGCCTTGTTTATAATTAGTTTTTGCATCTATGTCTGCTGGGGTGGAGTGGGAGGGAAAAAGACATAGAACAAGGCCCCCACCCCACAGAGGAAGAAGGGACAAAGAGCATCTCCTTCACAATGTGGGGCTTGGACAGGCGAGACCCACCCTACCCTGTGCACCCTCTTCCCCATCCCACATGGGGTTCAGCTGGCCCTCAAGCCTCCTTCCCTGGCCTGCATGGAGTGGGTCTCTCAGTGGCTGCTACTACCCTGCACAAGGCAAAGACTGCCAAATTTGAGCTGGGTCATTGCCCCCCCGGGGGGGCTTTTCTTGCTGGGTGACTTGGGCCAGCCACACATTCTCAGCCTACCCTACTTCACAGGGGTGTTGTAAGGATAAGATACAGGAGAGAATGATCTAAGCTGCTATCACTCCCTGCTGAGGAGAAAAGCGGGGTATAAATGCACTAAATAAACAAATTTGAATCCAGATCACCTAAATCCTAGTCTGACAACCTAGCCCCTTCCCCCTCAGCTGTCTTTACACCTCCAGGTGCTTCAGGGTCTTGTGATTTTAGAGACCTGCAACTCTTCTAAGGATGTCCTGTCACTTGTGAAAGGAACAGCCAAGTATTATTCACTGTTAATAATATCATTAATAAATGGACATTCTTTTAAAACATACAGAAGTGAACTCGTGAGACCTCTCTGGTTGCTGTTAACATGTATTTAAAAAGAGGGGGGAAAGTGACGAGCCGTCTAGACATATACAGAGATGGTGCTCGGGTTGTTTTGTTGTTTGTGTTATTCTGCACCTGAAAACAAGCTGTATTTCAAAGCATCCTAAATGAGTGCTAAAAAGCATTCTAAAACTGTGCTCGTAAATCATGCTGAGTCTTCTGCCTTAAGCTGTGTGTTTGGAGAGCCCTGGACTAGGCAAGGGCTAGCTAAGGTCAGGAATTCATGGCTAGACAGTAGCATCTGTCTCCTCCAGTCCTTGCTTTCTGGCACACTAGATAATCACGGAAATCTCACAGGCAAGATGGGAACATTGTAGGATTATAAACTCTTTCCTTTTCCTCTGCTTCCCACCATCACCTTCACGACGCTGCAGCAAGACTGCTGTCTAGATAAGAAAGGTGTAGGGACCATGTCACTCTAGTCTTGTTCCATCTGCACTGGGTCCCTATTTGCTTCCGTGCCACTGTCACGCTGCTTTTGGCCTTTAAGATCGATTATGACTTGGTGCCTGCATTCCTTAAGCACCCCCATACTCCCATACAAATGGTCCTGACCTTACAAATCTCTGGGCTCTGGGAGCCTGCATCAACTGAAGCTAGGTGGGTGGCAACCCATGAAAGGGCATCCTCGACCATGGCACTGAAATGATGGAATTCCCTCCCAACAAAGATTTGTCTATCCGCTCTCAATCATTGTCTTCCACAAGTGGGTGAAGCCTTTTTCTGTTTCATCAAGTGTTGCCTTACTGACTGGCAGACAGACAGAGACAGACAGACAGACAGGAGGGATGGTATAGCCCAATCTTCTCAGATCTCGGAAGCTAAGCAGGGTTGGTATTTGGATGGGAGACCACCAAGGAAGACTCTGCAGAGGAAGGCAAGGGCAAACTGCCTCTGCTTCTCACTTGCCTTGAAAGCCCCATGCTGGGTTGCCATGAGTCGGCTGCAACTTGATGGCACTTCAAACACACACACAAAAGTTGGTTGTTAATTGCTCTCCACCTTGTAAAGCCCTAATTGGGTGGAAAGGTGGGATACAAATCTTGCAAATAGATACGTTCTGTCTCCTTTCCTTTCAACTGTGCCCCAATACAGAGTGGTTTTATTTCACTTTTTAAAAAGTGTACCTTGGTTGGTAGAAGTTCAGGGAAAGTAGAAATAGCATCATTGATGCACAAGGAGAAATAAGTCACATATACCAAAGAGGTCTCCACTCTTTCTCTTGTTTATCTAGCTATAATGCATTTTTGTGCATGGGATGCATCACAAATGAGAGTAAACTGCTGGGAGGAAATCCAGTGTGTAAGATAACTAATGAGCGGTCTGTTTGTTTACATATGTTAGTTGGGCTTCTTCTGACCTAACCATAGACTTGTGTCTTTTCCCAGTGATATTATTTCTATTCTTTTTTAAACTCGGAAAACTTTTAAAAATAATGCACAGGTACTTCCTGATTTGTAATGTCTTATTTAGTACATCTGTAGTCTTATGAACTCTGTTTACTAGAAACCCCTGAAAAATTGGACATTTGTATAGCTTTCCTTCTTATGGGAAGTTCAGATTGTGACTCCAAATGGTCAGGGAACTTCCAGTCCCTCCAGAAAGCTGTGAGATGCAGACATGCTTAGTTGCTAAGTCTGAAAGGGAAACATTTGCAAGAATTGTAGTCCTCCAATTCCCTGCTATTAAGGTAGTCCTATACAATCCACACAGCTGTAATTTGCCACATCTAGATCATGGCACTCTGGAATCTCATCCTACAGCTGAGAACAAGAGGTGTACTCCCAAACATTCAAGATATTTCCAGGCCACTGAAAGACCTGAAATCTGTTGCCCAAGAAATGACAATTCCTAGACGTGTCGAGTCTTAGAAATGTCTGGCAAATGCCATGGTTTTGCATCTTAAAAGTCAGAACTAGAGGCATGACATTTCTTCATGACAGAGGTAAAATTTCAGTGCAGAAAAAGCCATATTGGTAACTCCAGTCTCCAGTGCCTATTCAGGGTTATGTTTGTAGCAGCCAGAGCTCTCGGTCTGAATTTGCAGAACCCAAGTTTAATACTGTGTGTGTACAAATACAGACACTATCAATGTTCTATCCTTCCTGCAAAGAGCTTAAGACAGTGTATGTGGACCTTCTCTCCTCTATTTTATCCTCACAGCTTCCCTATAAGGTAGGTTCAGCAACATAGGCTGAAAGAGAGTAACTGGCCGAAGTTTACCCCATGAAGCTTTATGGCAGATTGAGTATCGGAACCCTGGTCTCCCCATTCTTTACTCTCCTTAGTTTACCAGACGTGTATAAACCTTCCCCCCACCCCAGCAAGCTGAGAAAATTAAAACCTACTTACTGGAAAGGCGATTGTCAATCCCAGAAGAGAGAGAAGCAGAATTACAATCTTCATGTTTCAAATTGGTACCTGTGTGAAGGAATCAGAAATCCTGTTTTGTTCTGTGTCTTTTAAGTGCGCCATTACTCACCGTGCACATTTCTATCTTAGTGCTGGATGCAACTCTTACCGTGCTGCTGTCTAGCAAATCTAGAAAGAATAATAAAATAGTTTGGGTCCCACTGTGTTGATGAAACGCTTCTGTTTGTGGCAGCGAGCTTTGTGAGATGTGACGGGCCTCCTGCATGTATTTAAACTCTCTCCTAAAGAGGCAGTCATCAGAGAAGATCCCACATGAAGTCATTTTTTGTTTCACACTGTGCCCAACATCTTATTATAAAAAAGCATCATTATGTCCCAGAGTGTCTGTGGTCACTGAGGGAAATCTCAGGTGGATGGAACGGCATCAGACAGAGAATAAAATTGAGAATGAGCTGAAGACAATTGAACTAACTTTTCTCTGGAGAAATCGTATCTCATTTTGAGATCTATGAGCTTTTCATCCAGCTTGGTCATTGGAAAAAAGCCAAATAACATAGGCCGTGTTGTGTAATGGTTAGAGGGTCGGCTAGGAGACCCAGGTTCGAATCCCCCTCTGCCATGGAGGCTTGCTGGGTGTCCTTAGGTCAGTTACTGTCTCAGCCTAACCTACCTCACAGGTTGCTTTTGTGAGGATAAAATAGAAACAGATGTGCTGTAAGCCACTTTGGGGGCCCCACTGGGGGGAAAAGCAGGTTATAAATATTGAAATTGGTCTGGCTAGGCCTTTTGAGGAAAGAAATTCTGCAACTGTAGATTGCTGAAAGGCAAAAAGTATGTGATTTTGCCCTTTTTCTGCCCCATATCTCATGCTTAGCAAAGCAAAGCTATATTGGGGGGGGGGGCTTAACCCAAATATATAGTAGATTTTGTACTTTTCTATGCTGAACTATATAGGAAAAAATCCAGAACCCCATAGGTAGAGTTAAATTTAATTCTTAGACATTATTTTCCAAGGCCTTTTTTGGGGGGGGACACCAGAAAATGTTGTGTTTGAGTCACTTAATTGTGGGACAGGGCCTTTCCCATGGTGGCACCCTGCTTATAGAGCCATCTTCTAGCAGAGACTTGCCTATCACCTTGCTTAGTTATTTTTAAATGCCAGACTGACAGTGCAATTGACTTAGATTAGACTTAACTCTGCCCAGGACTGCAGTGTCAGTCATTTCTTTTCATCCAGGTTTTTCATTTTTAACTGAAGTTTTCTTTTATGTTGGTGGTTTATTTGCCTTTTTGTTGTTTTTTTCTTTTTATGTCTACAAGCTGAAAAATGTTGACAGCATGGAATATAAAATTTTTAGCTAATATGATTGTAGTTCTTAAAAGTTTTCTGTTATAAGCTGCTTTAAACGGACCATATAACTTATCTAAAATACATCAACCTGCACATGGTCCGAAAGAATGTTGAGTGACTTTGTAAGACATTAAAAGCCAAACAGTAAACATGTACATGTGAAAGTCTTACAGAACGCAGTGGTGCTATTTGATCCAGAAGAAATAGGCTACAAATCCAATTGCTACTAGCCAATCATTCTTTGTCCTTTAGATTTTATTGCCCTTCATCAGCAAAGCTTTTTTTTAAAAAAAATATAGATAATGGTTAAATAGTTTTTCTTCTTGCCCTCTATGGATACCATTTGGAAGTTGTCTGCTCTCTCTTTCTCTCTCCCTCTATTGATCACGCTCAAAACGTGAATTTTGGAACAAGCTGCTTCTTGCATTCAAGCCACACCTAATTCTGGAATTCGGTAATTGGCCATCATACGGTAATTAATGGTCTAGTCAGGGCTAGGATGTCCTTAAGATTTTCTCTTTTTTTAGAAAAAAAAAGGTTATAATAGAGATGAATGCAGCATCAGCAAAGCAGCAAGCCCAGTTAATTATTTTGTAATAATGCAGGAGGGGGGAGATGACAGATCTAACTGGTGGTGCATAATTTTAACTTATGCAGCTTTTCTGTAGAATGCAAAGAAACTAATTTTTGCCCATCTAGGTTAAAAGAATTATAAGTAATCAGTGGCTATTCTGTAAAAGTGTGCAGTAAGCATAAATGTGATTCATACCATGCTTAGTATAAATATATATAATGGGCAGAAATAAGCCCACTCATTTGGGTCAGAAGGTGCAACTAATCCCTACTGATCTCCTAAAATAGCTGCTGGATTTGGATCACCAGTTTCATCTCTCTCTCTCTCTCTCTCTCTCTCTCTCTGACTTCCAAGAGGAGAAGATCTGCCTTTTCAATCTCTCCCCATCTCTTAGTTAGACAGCTAGATATTGCCTTTCCTATCACAGTATGGATTTATTTATTAGATTACATTTTAAACCGCCCTTCCCTTGTTGAGGCAAGGCTCAGGGCAGTGTACAACATAGTGACATCATACAATCCATAATAAAACTTTACTTAAAAAGATGACGCTAAGAATTTCAGTAGTGCCATTGCCTTGCTGGGAGGTGTCGAGTGGGAGTGCCAGAAGGATGGAACCATCGCTGTCCTCATCCAAACACCTGGCGGAACACCTCTGCCTTACAGGCCCTGCGGAACTGCATCAGGTCACACAGGGCCCAAATGTTATTCATCAGAAAGTCCCACCACGTTGGAGCCAGGGCAGAAAACGCCCCGGCTCTGGTCGAAGACAGTCAGACGTCCCTCGGGCCGAGGACCACCAGTAGATTCTGATCTGCTGAGCGCAATGCTCTTCTGGGGGTGCATTGGGAGAGGTGGTCCTGAAGACACATGGGTCCCAGACCATGAAGGGCCTTAAAGGTCAACACCAGAACTTTGAATCTGATCCAGTACTCCACTGGAAGCCAGTGCAGCTTACGCAGCATGGATTGGATATGTGTCGTGCCCAGGGTCTTTACCGATGGAGAATCTACTTACTTTTCTTAAAGCAATAAGCCTGATGTGGACTTTATTCTAAAGCAGCCTCCCCCCTTTCACTTGTGCCTAGTCACCTCCTGATCACAGTACCCCAGGCTTGCCAAGTTCCCCCTGGCCGCCAGCGGGGGAAAGAGGGTAGAGTTGCCAGATCCAGGTTGGGAAACTCCTGGAGATTTCAGGGTGGAGCCTGTGGGATGGCAGGGGCCTCAGGGGGGTGCGATACCACAGCATCCACACTCTCTGACGCATCCATTTTCTCCAGGGGAACTTATTTCTGTAGTCTGAACTGAAATTCCAGGGGATCCCAGGTCCCGCCTGGAGGCTGGCATCCCTCCTGTTCAGATCTCTTCTCTGCTGTGCCAGGGTGGACACACTAAGACCGTTAGTTCCCTGTCCTCCTTTGGTTGCTCCCCAGCATCCTGCTTTGGCCCTCTCCCTTCTCTCCCGCTGGGATGCTGCCATGACTATTTCCCCAAGTTTCTAATCTCTTCCCGTTTCCCCCTACTCACCCCCAGCCCTCTCATGCGTTAACCCACTGCTTAGTCTGTGTGAGTCAGATCAGCCCCCATTCCAAAAGGTGGCCGGGAAAGATGTGGAATAACTCTCTGTTTGAAAACCAGGCACACCTTTCAAATGGGAAACACAGAATATGTGTTGTTCAGTCGCACAGTCGAGTCCGACTCTTCGCGACCCCATGGACCAGATCACGCCACTATAGCACAGAATATAGTGTAGTCTAATACTAGAAGAGAACAGTGGATCTCTTGGACAGTGTGATTTACTAGTAATGAAGACCACCCCCTAGACTGACTATTTGTGGGGGGGGGGGAGGGGGCTTGAAAGTGGACCAGTCTGACTTTGCATAGATGATAGAATAGACTTTATTATTGAGATTTCTGATGAATACTAGAAGAGAACATTCTACCTTCAAGCACCAGCAGCAACTCAAGACATTGGCATATATTCTCATTTCTCAGCATTCGTTATGGACAAGGTTGTGTTTTGTTTGTTTTTTGCTAATCTTTCCTTGGGAGTCTGTTAATATTTACTGCCATTGCCCTTAGATCAGGTCTGTTCAGGAATCTCGCCTTCTAGGAGGTTTACCTGGCTTTCATTCTTTATTCTCACTATTTCTCATCCTTCTTGAAGAACCAGCCGCAAAAAGAGGTCGAACAGTCCAATGTCTTGTGTTTTCCCTCCCTCTGCTGGTAATACTGAGAAGTGCAGCTTCCTGCAAAAATAAAACAAAGTTAGAGTCCAGTGGCACCTTCAAGACCAAGAAAGTTTTATTCAAGATGTGAGCTTTTGTGCGCACGCACACTTCATCAGGCAATGAAGTGGAACAATGTCTGATGAAGTGTGCATGCACACAAAGGCTCACACCTTGAATAAAACTTTCTTGGTCTTAAAGGTGCCACTGGACTCTTAATTTTGTTCTATTGCTTCAGATGGCTGCCCACCTCGATCTATCTTCCTGCAAGAATGTTGATCTTTCTATCTCTCTGGATCAGTAATAATGCCAGTACAACATCTTGGTTGATAGAAAACTCACATAACAATTTTTAATTCCTGCCAGAGGAAGTCGCCCCAGAGATGCTTCTCCCTTTCTCTGTTACCCACCCTGTTTTTTGTCGTTCAGCAAAGGCTGCAGGGCTGCCCCTCTCGCCCAGGCTGGCAACCACCCATCTCCACCTCCTTCCCTCACACCCGGTGTCCCTTGAACAGAAGTGCCAGTGAAGGCACTGAGGGGGCCTTGTCCTGAACCTGGGGGCGACAGCAGCAGCAGAGACAATTCTCCTCCATGTCTCCTTAAAACAGCCATGCCCATGTCGCAATCCGGTCTCTTTCATTCCACAGTCTTGGGGGTGCCGAGATGGTAGCATGCCTTGCTGACAGCAAGATGCCTTGCTGAGTGACCCTTGACAGGGCTCTTTTTGTAGAAAAAGCCCAGCAGGAACGCATTAGCATAATAGGCCACACCCAACAGCAGGAACTCATTAGCATATTGGGCCACACCCCTGACAGCACAGCTCATTAGCACATTAGGCCGCACCCCCATGTTACCAGAAGTGTGGTTATCCAGCCACACCCACCTTTTGCTTGTTATTCTGTTTACCTTGTTTGTTGTCCAAACCCAGGGCCTTTTTTTTGTAGCAGGAACTCCTTTGCATGTTAGGCGACACACCCCTAATGTAGCCAATCCTAATGAGTTTCTGCTGTTGGGTGTGGCCTATTATGCTAATGAGTTCCTGCTGGGCGTGGCCAACTTGGGAGCCAGCCGGAACTCCGTTCCTGTGCGTTCCTGCCCAAAAATAGCCCTGCTTGTGAAAATACATTCTTCACAAAATTTGAGGCGGACATAAGCATGCTCAGATACAACAATTAAAGAGACTGTCGTTTAGCCTTCCATTGTCATGCCTGCCCCTGCTGATGACCCTGAGGAGGCACCTGCCAGCCAGGAGCCTGTGGAATTACAGGCTCCTGAGGACAGTACTGCAGCAGAGACTTATAGGCAAAGCTTGGATCCTGTAGCAGAAAGCTATCTAAGTGGCGAGGAGGATAGAGCCTCCCAGGGAACACCTGCACAAGATCAGTCTCTGCTGCATCCCAGTAATTCGTCATCAGTCTCACCACCACCTGTAACCAGGCTCCGGAATGTATGGAGACAGCAGCTGAGAGAGCGAAGACAGAACGCACGCATGCGTGCCAGAAGATCTCTTAGCCCTGACTATTGACAGGATCCTGACCTCGCTCCCGGCTAGCTAATGAGCTAATTAGCTAGCACTGTATATCTGCAAGTGTGTTGCTAGTAGGCATTTATGCTGGCAAACGTCGTTTGACAGGACCTGAATCATTGTATCTCTGCTCCAGACCTTGTGGAATTCTTATCGGCTTGATCCTCGGCTTTTGACCCTCGGCTTCGTTGACCCTGCGTTCATCTCTGACTCCTCTGGTATCGTTGTGATTTATGGACTTGAAACTCTGGTATGTCTGACCTTGCATTTGGACTGTGATTTAAACCTGTTTGAACCTTGCTGCCTGCTTTGCTCGGCTTGACCACGGACTGCTTCTGGACTTTTGCTTCCTTGCATCACGCCCCCCTGGCCCTGCCGTGACATCCATGTAGCTACACTTATGCCAGCCAACTAGGTATCATGGTTGACTGGGAGACTTTATTATAACAATGCACCCACACAGAAGCTGTGTGAGGTGATGCAGAAGATTTCATGTCTGCCATTCCTCTACAGGTACGATGTTTCTCCTTACATGTCGTTCTATGAGGAGCCCTAATGAGTTGAAAAATAACTAAGTGGCAGGTGATTAGGGAAGGTGAATGTTCCTAATCGAGTCCAGACTCTGTCTCAGCTGTCTGTGCTATTTCATTACGCACACAATCATGCTAGTGTGAACAAGCTATCGGTTCTAAATCTGGAACAAGGGTGTGCTTCCTGACACCCTAAGCATCATGCACTCCACTGCCCTCTCCACAACACTTTGGGAATTAGCAGGGCTTTTTTTTGTAGAAAAAGTCCAGCAGGAACTCATTAGCATAATAGGCCACACCCTGACACCACAGCTCATTAGCATATTAGGTCGCAGCCCCCTGTTGCCAGAAGTGTGCTGATCTAGCCACACCCACCTTTTGCTTCTTATTCTGTTTACCTTGTTGTCAAAACCCAGGGCCTTTTTTTGTAGCAGGGACTCCTTTGCATGTTAGGCCACACACGCCTACTGTAGCCAATCCTAATGAGTTTCTGCTGTTGGGTGTGGCCTATTATGCTAATGAGTTCCTGCTGGGTGTGGCCAACTCAGGAGCCAGCCCGAACTCCGTTCCTGTGTGTTCCTGCCCAAAAATAGCTCTGGGAATTAGGAAGAGAGTCCCCTGTCCACCATTTTGTTTGGCTCTCAGCAAGGCACGGAGAACAGGCAAGTGGGAACACCTTTTGTACCATGATGTTGGGTGCACTCTTCCAATATTGGTAGCAGCACAAAGCAACCAGCTGTGTATACGACAGTATAATTCTTACTCTGAGAACCAGAATTCTGTTTGAAGAGACCTTTTCATGAAGGTATTTGGTATGCAAGAAGGTATGGAAGAAGGATGTTTACACTGAGCTGTAAGAAAAACAAGGACTTGTGAAGAGGGGGGGCAACAGTGTTATCCTGGGTCAGAGTTGGAAGATATAACCAAGTGCAAGAAGGGGTTAAAGACATGGTGATGAGGGAACATTATATTTTATAGGGAAAATGGGATGACTGGATAATCCCATTGGAAATGTCCTGAGAGCCAGTTTGGTGTAGTGGTTAAGTGCGCGGACTCTAATCTGGGAGAACCGGGTTTGATTCCCCACTCCTCCACTTGCACCTGGCTGGATGACCTTGGGCAAGCTATAGTTCTGATAAGAGCTGTTCTTGAAAAAAGAGCAGTTTGTGTCAGAGTTCTCTCAGTCCCACCTGTGGGGAGGGGAAGAGAAAGGAGTTTGTAAGCCACTCTGAGACACCTTTGGGTAGTGAAGGGCGGGGTATAAATCCAATCTCTTCTCTTCTCTTCTCTTCTCTTCTTCTTTTTCTCTTCTACTCTGTGAACATAGTTAGGTCCTTGCAGTTCTGCATACTTCAGTTTTACACACTTTAATTGTCATAAGTGGGTCATGCAAAAGTGCTTTAATGCTTATGCTGTGTGTGTATATGTGAACTGCGGTCAAGTTGCATGCAACTTATGGCAACCCCATTGGGTTTTCTTTTTCTGGTGAGTATTTGTGTGTGTGTGCGCCCGCATGCACGAGCACACAGATGCATGCCTGGAAGTCATGGCTAACCTCTGGCGACCCCTAGTGGGGCTTGGACATTTCAGAGAGGCGGCTTCCAATCCCTGCCTCTGCGTCCCGGCCCTGGTATTCCTTGGAGGTCTCCCATCCAAAGACTTGCCAGGGTCAGGGCGACCAGGTCAGGGCCCCATTGGGCTTTCAAGACAAGAGATGTTCAGAAATGATTTGCCATTGCCTGCCTCTGCATCACGACCCTAGACTTCCTTGGTAGCTTCCCATCCAAACACTAACCAGGACCAACCCTGCTTAGCTCCCAAGATCTAACAAGACAAGGCTAGCCTGGGCTATCCAGGTCAGGGCAATATATGTGCTATGTATCTATTGAAAAGAAAACTAAGAGAACAATCCTACCGGGTCTATTCAGAATCCTGCAGAGGTCTATTCAATTGGGCTTCCTCCTAAGAAAGTGTTATTGGGATTGCACTGTAATACATCTTAGAATTACTGTTCAAAGTTTTATAAATGGGATAGGATTATCTAGTATCTGATCACTTGGGTATTTATGTGTAATGAAGGTGCTAGAATAAGGACTGGGTCTATTTTGCATATCTTTTAGTGAACTCTGTCTCTTTGAATAAGAGGGCTCATTTGCTTCTTACATTTTTCTACGCCCCTTATTTGACTTTGATTTTAAAGTGTGTGTGTGTGTGTGTGTGTATAATTTTTTTACTGGGGAAGGGAGGAAAGCTGCTCTCAGTCCTCATTTCTCGATGTAATATAACTCTGCACACAAACACAAACACACATGCCCCAAAAGCCGATTTAAAGCCACAGAGTTATTTTTAGAGGGATGCTGGAAACATTAATTTAAGGGAAAATATCCCAAAGCTGGACACCATACAGGGGAGGGGTGGGTGGGACATCACTGTCAGAAAACTGGAGTCGATCACCGGATGCAGCTTACAAAGAGTCAGAAGCCAGACTGCTTGCAGAGCATCTGAGAAGGCCGCATCTTCTAGGAATCTGCAAGGCCAATAGAGCACAGCAAATTGTTGAGTCAGGCAGGTCAATTTACTTCAGTATGCTCTTTTTGTAGCAGGAACTCCTTTGCATATTAGGCGACACACCCCTAATGTAGCCAATCCTCCAAGAGCTTACAGTAAAAGTGGGTCCTATCACAGCCCCAAATCACTCACAAACACCCCCACATTGTGCAGTTTTTACACACACACAGGATGCTGCCTTATGCTAAATCGGACCATCGGTCCATCAAAGTCAGTATTGTCTACTCAGACTGGCAGGAGCTCTCCAGGGTCTCAGGCTGAGGTCTTTCGTAACACCTACTACCTGGTCCTTCTAGCTGAAGATGCCAGGAGTTGAACCTGGGACCTTCTGCATGCAAAGCAGAGCTTCTTCCACTGACCCACAGCCCCTTTTACATTCCTCCAGCCCAGTGAACAGACATTTAGATGGAACTCCTGTACACAGGACACTTTGGGGAATTTCACATTACCTAGTTTCACCCGGTTTCAAGCCGGTAATGTTCCGTTTTAAAGTGAACCGGTACAGGGCTGCCATTTCACACAGGGCTTGCCCCTACCAGAAAAGAGCCGGATCAGAAGCGGTTTGGCATTTCAGACTTGCACCGCTTTGTTTTCCCGCCGTTTTCCTCCTGCACGGGTGATCTTTTTAAAAAAACAAACAAAAAACATTCGATTTATAGCGTTATATCGCTATAAAGCTATACCGGAACTCCAAACGATCGCAATAGCGATCCCATTGGAATGCCTGGACTCCACTAGGATACATGTGATGGCTACATCTGTAAAATGTTTTAATAGGTAGAACAATAAATATCAAAATGTCAAACTGAGAAATAATAATAATAATAATAATAATAATAATAATAATAATAATAATAATAATCTTTCCATTTTTTAATCGCTCAATCCATGCAGAGCTGCCGGCTCTGAGTGATGTACAGTTACTCATGAATATCACATGGGACTAACAATGCTTGGGGGTAAGGGAAGACAACATATATCAATTAAATCACACACGGTTTTTTATCGTAGTCAACGGAGATAGCAGCAAGGTCCAGGCGTGTTCCAGCCGCATTCCTTCCCTCGGCAACGCTTGATGTCGTCAGCGTTGTCTCAGTCGCAGCGCACCACTGCCACTGTCTGGTCAAGTGACCTATTGCAGGCTATTTCTTGTGGTGTAGTTCTTTTTCCGGCTTACGGATCTTACGCGCAGACCATCCGATTGGGGTTCTGTGCCCACCCTCTCTAAGGAGTGGTACCCATTTTATCTACTCGCCGAAGCTTTCGAACCGCTGGGTGGACGGCGAGCTGGGGACAAAGACTGGCAGCTCACACCAGTGCGGGGCTTGAACTGACAGCAGTCCTGTTCAGTTCAGCTGTTAACCAGAGGATAAATCCCCTGTGCCACCGCTCCCCTATATACAACATGAAATATAAAAAAGGTTGAAAAACTAATATATACACCATAAACAGAAAACCAACTATATACATATTACTGGCCACCAGCATCCCCCTCTGGTGGGTTCTCGTGAGGCCTGGCAACATCCTCCAAGGTCCTTAGGCACTGTTCTATGGCGTCCACTGTTAGGGGAAAGGCACATTGGTTAGTTTATATTGCTGGACTTTAAGGTATTCCACCCATTGTACCCTCTTTAAAGATAACATGCATCTGTTACTCACAGCCGGCCTGCAGGTCCCCCCTCATGTCTGTCCGCATGGCCTCCAAGAACGCCATCACTGGTGGCCTTTCTCCCCCTTTTGAAAATACAAAGGTGATCAATAGGTATGTGGGCACAGGGAGCTTCTATGGTGCATCCAATTCGCTTCCATCCTTTTAGAATGGGTTCTCATGGTGCACAGGCTTGGGTAGTATCGCCTGACACCTTAGGACCGAACCTGGAACTTTCAGCATGGACTGAACTGGCTGTCCTAGCCTGCCATGTCACCTTCCCCTCACTTGTGATGAAATGGGGACCCGCCCACAGCCCTGGGAGATTGAGCAGCCGTTCTGTGGCTCACAAGTACCTGTTTTCACCTGCCCACACTGCCTGGTGGGGCTATTTCCCTTCATAAGTTCCTGCCACTGCTCACCAAATCCACACCGCCTTCCTAGAGGGACAGTGAGATCCCTCTGGCTGATTCCCCAACCCGGGAAAGTGGGTACCACAATCTTTGGGAGAGTTGGCAACCCCTCTGATGTGGGCCCGTTTAGGTTCCTTGGCCTCCCTTTTGCCTCTGGTAACGTGCTGAGTGGGTAGGACCACGTGGTCAGGGCACGTCAGGCCTTATAACTCAAAAAAGGTTTATTTTAACCACATACAGGTTCGGCACAGTGATTATCAGACACGCTTTAACACAACCGGGCACAGAAAATAAACAGGATGAAATCACAACTCCTCTGTCCCTACACACACCCCTCTCTACCTCTGGGGGGCTGTGGGCCTCAGGGTGGAATTTGCTTTCCCCCATCCTTGTTGTTGTTGAGAAACTCCAGCCCTCCTCAGGACTGGGTCACCTGTACAGCTGATGGATGCTTACCAAGCGCTGCAGCTCCCTGCACGGGCTCTTGGACAGGTTGCTCTCCTGGCTGCTCTCCTTCTGGCTCATCTGCATGGAAGACCAGTTCAGAGCAGTTGCCTGCTGTGCCCTGTCCTCCCTTGTTCCTCGACGGGCTGCTACAGAGGATCACAGAAATGGTATATGCAAATGAATTGAACCACCAGTTATATTCTTGAGGAGGGACCACAACCACCTTATAGTTTCCAGCACCTTATAGTTCACTCCTTACTAGGGTTGCCATCTGGTTTTGGAAATTTTTCAGAAATGTCATTTTAATTCAGGTGGGGTAGCTGGTCTGAAGCAGCAGAACACATCTTGAGGCCAGTGGGACGTTTCAAACCCACAAAGCTTTAGTTAAGGTAGAAGCTTCTGTGTGCATGCACACTTCACTGTATCTGAGGAAGTGTGCATGCACACAGAAGCTTCTACCTTAACTAAAACTTTGTGGGTCTGAAAGGTCCCACTGGACTCAAGATTTGCATTGCACTTTTAATGTTTGTTTACTAATTGTACAAAAAATCTAGTCATGACCCACCTTGGGTTCTGAGATAATCAAGGGAAATGCAAGTATTTACATATGTTCAGTGGATGGACTCCCAGTGATGTCCCTGGTCTGCCCAAGCTCCAGCACCCATTCTCCAGCAGATTATCTCCCCCTCCACCTCCAAACTACATGGGATCAAGGGTTATGGATTCCCCCCCCCCTTAAGGCACTCTGGCATTTTAGGGAATGAAACACAGATTTTCCCAGTGCAAGTTCAAAATGGGAGAAAGGACAGGAGATACATTCAGGGTGGTGGGGGGGGGAATACTTACAAGCGTGCCTCCGATGGGACCAATGAGGGCGGTCCGCCTGTGCCCATAGCTCTGCCAGCAGGGCAAAATACGGTGGCCTGGCTCGCGTTGGGGAGGAGCCCCTCCAGGCCTCTAGGGCATTATAGAAGTCCCTCTTAACTCGCTTAAATTTAGACCTATGTTGATCGGCCGTCCTGTGGAAGCCCCTGGCTTCCAAGGATACAGACACCCTGGAGAACAGTCTGATGTTCTCCAAGTGGGTGCTGTGCACCACCATGGCACTCAGCCTACCCTCAATGAGGATGTGGAGCATGGCCTCCACCTCCTCGTCGCTCCCAAAAGCTCCTCTTCTCCGGCGGGCTGCCACACTCCTACAATGGTTGTTGGATTTTAAAGTTTAAAAAAACATGGACTTCGCTACCGCGTTTTTCCGCTATCGCGATGTTTTGCTGCCTCCCAATAGCGCTCCCATTGGCCGTGCGTGGAACCGCGCGGTTTTACTGGAGGATTTAAAGGTAGAAAGTGAAAGCTCGGGAGCGCACGGTTGGAGAGCCTTTCTTAAACAGTGGACAGCCCGCTTTTTCAAGCCCCAAGTCCTTCCAGACTTGCAAACAGGATCCTCCTCTGCATTTAGTGATTGCCATGAATGGCAATACTTGGCGCGGCGTGGGTGTGATTGGCGGTGCATAACACCGTGGGATCCCGGACCAGCCCGATCTCAGAGGCTTGGCAAGGTCAGGGCTGGGTAGTATTTAGAAAGGAGAACATCAGGGAAGTCCAAGGTCTCTGTGTAGAGGCAGGCAGTGCCAAACCACCTCTGTCTGTTTCTTTCCTTGAACAACCTAGAGTCCCCCAGTAGCCACCTCAGCCAGTGTTCCCCTCTAAGCTGCGTTAGTGTGAGCTAGCTCACAGTTCCGTAAGCCTCCGGCTCATGCTTTTTTGTCTTAGCTCAGGAAGGATGGCTCCAGAGCAAACTAGTTTATGCAGTAGCCCAATCGCTCGCTTGCACCTTCAATACCAGTAAACTCACAAAGCAGATTTTTTGCTCACAGGACTCCGCAGCTTAGAGGGAGCATTGGCTGGGAGGGCTTCGTTGTACTCCATTTGAAACTCCTGTTCTCCCCAGGCTCATTCCCAATAACTACTGGAGTCGCCCAGCTAGGAGCTGGCATCCCCCCCCCCCCCAGGCCCC
>NW_015172576.1:576311-712795 GCF_001447785.1 Gekko japonicus
ATTGGTTAGTATTGAGGGCTCCTCATGTGTCACTAAGGGCAGGAATTGATTCTAAACCTCTAAGTATACAACCCCAGTCTGATAAACCTCCCCCCAAAATGCAGTAGTGTAGCCAGGAATGACCAAGCAACCTTTTGATATTTCATGTGGTGTATAGACCTGATTTTGACAATTTGATATTTCTTGTTCCACTAGGTGAATGCTTTATTTAAAAAGTTGTCAGTAAATGATATTATCCCTTGAATTCCTTTGATGATATATCTCCCTGCTGTGATTTCCTAGGGAGCGTGCAGTCTGATAACCCCCCCAACCCCCCACCAGTGTACCCTCTAAGCTGAGTTAATGTGAGCTAGCTCTCATTTTTGTTTTGGCCTCCAGCTCACACAGTTTTGTCTAGGCTCAGGAAGGATATCTCCAGAGCAAACTAATTTAAGGCATAGCCAAATCACTCACTCACAACTTTCACACCTGTAGCTCACTAAGCAGAATTTATGCTCACAAGACTCCACGGCTTAGAGGGAACATTGCCCCCCATCCCATTATTTTGGGCAGGACTGACCAGAGAACCCCAGATTGTTAAAATACTAGGGCAGGAAAAAAAAAACACCCAGAAAAACCCCAAGGGCAGAAATGAGACAACACTAGAGAATCTGAGTCTTATGATTGTAAAACAAGAAGGCAAACTTTTATTTCTGAAGATAAGATTCCCATACCCACCCAAACCCACCATTAGAAACTGTGTTAGTATGAACTGTTAGGGCTCTTTTTGTAGCAGGAACTCCTTTGCATATTAGGCCACACACCCCTAATGTAGCCAATCCTCCAAGAGCTTACAGAGCTCTTCTTACAGGCGCTACTGTAAGCTCTTGGAGGATTGGCTACATTAGGGGTGTGTCACTTAATATGCAAATGAGTACCTGCTACAAAAAGAGCCCGGAACAGAGCAGATTAGTAATGTTAGGGTGAAAGTCTCTCCCTGGGACACCCCGCACTTTTTCTTTTCCCCCTTCCACCCCCACGGTTCACAGGTGCTGAGGTGTCACCACGCTGTCTGTTTTGTAGCTCCCTCTCTAGCAGAGCCGTGAGCCTGGTTAGACTCTGGGAACAGTTATTTAGAATTTCGTTGTGTCGTGTGATGGCTTCCTGGAGCATCCGCCTGTCCTCCCTGCTCTCCAGCATCCCCTGTCTCCTTGCCTCCCTATAGTCAGCATGCTGGCTGTCCATTTGGGCCAGCTGAGCAGCATTTAAAAAGTTGTCAGTAAATGATATTATCCCTTGAACTCCCTTGATGATATATCTCCCTGCTGTGATTTCCCCCCACCAGTGTACCCTCTAAGCTGAGTTAACGTGAGCTTGCTCTCATTTTTTTGGCCTCCAGCTCACACAGTTTTGTCTAGGCTCAGGAAGGATGTCTCCATTTGGGCCAGCTGAGCAGCATGCTGCCGGTCTGACTGCTCCATGATTCTCTCAGCGACTCCATACAGGCCATAAAGTCTCTTTCTCCTGGCTGTGGTGAGCTGCCCAGGTTCCTCCTATATGTCTTGATGCTCTGGTGGAGGTGAGTTGCTGCGATGAGAGGGTCCTGGCTCCTCCTCATCAACAGTATTAGGCACTGATGGGAAATAAAATATAACAGCAAAGTTACAATTCTGATTTGTGGATGTCCCTGGCAAGCAGTGTTCAGCAGCAACATAACACTGATTTATTTTGTTAGAATTATATCCCGCCCTGTCCGCCATGTTTGCAGTATACCTGTAGTTAAAATCAGTTAGAATTCCCATGACATAAAACTGCAATGAGCACCTTTTCCTGCAAGGGAGTGCAATTGAGAGTGCAAATTTCTTGCTGACATGTAGGATTACATCAAGACTTACCAGTGAAATCCTCCCGCACTGTTTCCTCTGCATCCTCCAGCTCCTCCTCCAAGGGGTCATCTATGAAAGTAACAAAATTCAAATGATTACACAACCAGGTTAATCTCTGAACACACCAGCTATATACCAATGACAGTTTAATAGGCAGAGGGTTGTTTTCTCAAAATGAACAACTGACAATTATGAGGGGGCAAGTAAATACATACACTGACTCTAGTTGCAGCTTTATGACCCACAAAGTTTATACCTATGCATAATCTTCTGTCTGTCCTGCATAGTCCTATAACTTGAAGCATGTCTGAATTCTGACATGCTGCCTTGCCTCCCATCAAATATTGTGGTAGTGCCTGTTGGCATAGGTGAATCGGTATAGTACAGACCTAATTTTCTGAATTGTAAAAGCAAAACTTCTCTCCTTTTTAGGAGAGGGAAATAAAAAAAAAGAATATGGTTGGAGAAGAAAATGATATACCTGTAAGGTAAGCAGCACCCATAATCAAGGACCATTTTCATGAGTCCCCAATTCAAAATTCTTGCAAATCACAAAACTAGGGAAGCAGTAACTGTCATTCCACCTCACTGAAAGGACCACCCAGCAATCAGGCAAGGAAAATCTGTACATGCATACTACAGTCATCTGTGCATCATCTTTGACAGGGACCTTCCCCCCCATCCCTTATATGCATGACCTACCAGGTCTGATGTCCTCCAAGTTCACTGTCTACCTCCCCCCTCGGCCTCAACATTCCTTCCCCTTTGAGGATCTCATGTAGCTCCCTAAAATAGGGACATGAGATCCTTCTATTTCCAGGCATTGAATTCTTATCCAGGACCTGCCTGTATCTCATCCTCATCGCCTTAGTTTTATTGCGGCAAGTATGTTGTCATCCCCTCACAAAACAAGGAGGTCACGAACCTCCTGCTCCTCCCAGGTAATGCACCTAGTCACACTCATCCTCCCTGTTGTTAATCCACCAAACCACTCAACCCAGACCAGCCTGCCACTCACCAACCTCAACCCATAAAGATGAGGAGTTTGCCTCCCTGTCCTTTATACCTGGTCCAGCTCTGTGCCAGCCAATCGCCTCTTGGCCTGGATGGGTGCACATCAGGCTGGGATAGCAACATCTGTCTCACCAATCGGTGATGCCCTGATCTGCCACCTGAACCTGCTGTCCAATGGGGTAGTTGTTTCCAGGTGGCAACCTGAACACCCCGCACCATCTCCTGACTTGTCTTAGGGCATGGAAGGGTTAGCAACATTGCTCTCACCAATCACTGATGCCCTGATCTGCCACCTGAACCTGCTGTCCAATGGGGTAGTTGTTTCCAGGTGGCAACCTGAACACCCCGCACCATCTCCTGACTTGTCTTAGGGCATGGAAGGGTTAGCAACATTGCTCTCACCAATCACTGATGCCCTGATCTGCCACCTGAACCTGCTGTCCAACGGGGTAGTTGTTTCCAGGGGGCAAACTGACAACCCCTTCACCTTCTCCTGACTTGTCTTTGGGCATGGAAGAGTTAGCAACATCGCTGTCACCAATCACTAATGCCCTGATGTCACGCTGGAAGCCGCTGTCCAATGGGGTAATTGTTTCCAGGGGGCAGATGTAGCCATCACATGTATCCCAGTGGAGTCAAGGCATTCCAATGGAATCGCTATGGCGATCATTTGGAGTTCTGGTATAGCGTTATAGCAATATAACGCTATAAATCAAACGTTCCAAAAAAAAAGCCGGAGATCGCCCGCGCGGGCGAAAAACAGTGGGGAAAAGCACATCGGAACTGGGAGAGGGAACTGGAGACCACTTGGAAGTGGATGACAGGTAAAACACTTCAGTCCCAGTTCCTAAACGGGACAGAAGCGTTTGTGTATGAAATGGCAAATATCTTCCGGTAGGGAACCGGTTCTCAAACAGGTTCTGTCTGAAATGACAGACCAGAAACCGTTTGGGAACCGGTTCCCTACCGGAATATATCGCCTGTCTGAAATTCCGCTTTCTCTTACGGTCATCCCTTTCCTCAGCCTGATAATGTTTCTTTGGTTGGACAACAAAGATGGGGTCCCTCAGAACTTCTGACATCCATAAGGCTCTATATTTCCAGAGGGGGCTTCCAAAACTGGGGTAACAGCCTCCAGGCTCAGCTTAGCTGTAGCAAGTGGCACTCTCTACACTGAATTGCTACAGTATTTCAAAACGTATATACCAAACAGCAACTTAACTATCTCCACGAGAACGTGGTGTCGATACACGTTCAACAGTTGGTGCGGCTTTAGTAGTCTGTGCTGGTGTGGCTGTAGTAGTCTGTGCTGGTGTGGTTGTAGTAGTCTGTGCTGGTGCGGTTGTAGTAGTCTGTGCTGGTGCGGCTGTAGTAGTCTGTGCTGGTGTGGTTGTAGTAGTTTGTGCTGGTGTGGCTGTAGTAGTCTGTGCAGGTTGTGGTGGGATGCAAATAAATATTTTATGTGGCCCCCGTTGCCCAATATATTGACAAAGCCCTACGGCTGTTGAAAAATATGGGAGTTGATAATATGCATTTGAATAATATGGGAGTCGGTAATGTGCTTTTGAATAATATCGATGTGATGGTCTCGGTGCTGGTCGATGATGTCGGGCAAAATGCCCCAAATACCTTCTTGCATGACTGCTGCTGCCGCTACTACTGGCCTGGAGAGTAAAGAAGGGTAGGGGGAGAGATGTATAAATCAGTACAGTTTTGCTGATCATATCCGAATTGTAGATACAAGTAAGTAGTGGCTTTACTTGCCATCAGATCATTAACTCATGTAGTAACAACTATGAGTGACTACTATGTGCACTGTCTCTTCCAGGCTTACACAGTAGGGAAATTCACATTATCCTTTTAAAACCATTATTGTACCGTCATGGACAAAACCAGTACAGGGACGACCATTTCACACAGCCTTTCCCTTCCAGTAAGGAGCCGTCTCTGAAGTGGTTTGTCATTTCACACTCTGCCACTTTCTTTTTCCCGCCATTCCCCCCCCCTGCACACATGATCTCCCTGACAGGTATTTTTTTAAAAAACAAAAACCACACATTCTATTGGGAGCGCTACGGCACTGTATTAGGACTACAAATCAGCGCCATAGCGACCCCATTGAGATGCCTGGACTCCATTTAGATACACTGACATTCGCTACTGCTGTCCCCTGGAAACAAGGAACTCACTGGATACAGAATTCAAGCGGGGGGGGGGGGGACCGGACAGTTTTGAAACCCAGGTAGCAGGCTATTCTGGTGCTTTTTAATTCATCAAAGCCCAAACTAGTAAAGCCCCTTCTCCTCCTCCTTTTTCATGCTGTGTTGGTATGTTTGTGCTTATTGCCATTTTCAGTGATTTAATCTTTAAACAGACATGATAAATACAATGCCTGCCCCAAAATTATCTTTTAAAATCCATGCTGAGATGCAGTAGCGAATGTCAGTGTATCTAAATGGAGTCCAGGCATCTCAATGGGGTCGCTATGGCGCTGCTTTGTAGTCCTGATACAGCGCCATAGTGCTCCCAATAGAACATTCCCCCCAAAAAGGGCGACGATGCGCAGGGAGAAAAAGAGTGTGAAAAGAGCCATCATCGCAGGAAGCGCTACAGGGTCATTTTACACAGCACCCCGTAGTGTTTCAGAAGCGGTAAAAGGAATTAAAGACAGGTTGGAAGCAGTTTGTAGTAAAACCGCTTCAGCCACGCTTCCCGAATGGGACAGAAGCGTTTCAGTCTGAAAGGGTAAATATATTCCATCAGGGAACTGTTACTAAAACGGTTCTGTCCGAAATGACAGACAGAAACCATTAGTGAACAGTTCCTGAAATGGAATATATGAGCTGTCTGAAATTCCTCAATGTGATCCACCGAGCCAAATGCAGCCCAACTGCATGGCTCTCCATTTAGTATTTAATAATTATTTTTCTTGGTCCTGCTGTCTACCTAGTAATGCAAAAAGCGAGGGGGGGTATAAGTTAAGGCTGTCAAGGATCCAAGAGCTTTCTGACTTGCTGAGCTCAAATAATACATGTGACTGGGAAGTTGGCATGGTACAACCCGATCTTGCCTGATCCAAACTAAGCAGGGTCAGTACTTGGATGCGAGACCACCAAGGAAGGCTCTACAGAGGAAGGCCACAGTAAACCACCTCTGCCTCTCCCTTGCCTTGAAAGCCCCTAGCTGGGGTCACCATAAGTCAGCTGCAACTTGACATGCCATTGTGTATCTACTTTGAACACTGTGAAGTGCTATATTAATGCAAAAAAAACATTATTACATTCTTTAATGCTTATTTTGCTGTATTTTTGCAAAGTTTTGGGACTGAACAAAATCTTCATGCTTACCTGTAAAGGAGTGATGATGGCCAAAAGGCAGGCAAGCACACACAGAGTCTTCATTTTATCTGAGAGATCCTTAAGAACAGTGAACACCAACAGGCCCGTGTCATCACAAAGGAATAAACCAGTTTTGGTGCAGCGATAAGAGCGTTGGACTAGGACTGGAGTGGCCTGGGTTCAAGTCCACATTTTCCCATGAAGCTCTTTGGGTGAGCTTGGACCCGTCACTTTCTCACCACCACTTACTCCCCAGGTTCTTGAGAGGAGGGGAAGGGTCCCACCACACTATGAAAAGTTATTCTACTCTAAGCCCACTGCAGTTCATGGTCTTACACTGTAGAAGTTCCACATAAAACGATTCTGTAAGTCTCCTGCAGCCAAAATAACAGGCCCTCGTGACACCTTAAAGTCTAACAGATTACACAACACCAGTTTTGTGTAGTAGTTAGCTGTCAGACTAGGACCTGGAAGACCCAGATTTGAGTCCCCACTCTGCCATGAAAGCTGGATGGATTAGTCGCTCTGCCCCAGCCTAACCTACCTTACCGGGTTGTTGTGAAGATAAATAAAATGGAGAAGGGGAACCCTGACCTGGATAGCCCAGGCAAGCTCAATCTTGTCAGATCTCAGCAGCTAAGCAGGGCCGACCCTGGCAAGGACTTGGATGGGAGACCTCCAAGGAATACCAGAGGTGAGAGGCGGGGGCAGGCTTTATTCAGCCACCTCTCTGAACATGCTCCAGGCTCCCAGTAGGAGTCACCAGATATCACCATGACTTCCAGGAATGGGCACACACACACAATCAAAAAAATACCCCCAAAAATGGAGGAGGAGAATATTGTCGGCCACCTTGTATCCTCGTTGGGGAGAGAAGCAGGGTATTATAGAAGCAAATACATAATCAGTTGTGTGCTCTATCTCATGAAAGCTTATACCACAAATGAATGTGTCATTTGGCTACTTCACAGGGCTGTTGTGGGGGTAAGATGGAAGAGGAGCCACCTGCAGCTACCTCATAGAAAGGACAAGAAAAAAAAAATTAAATAAATAAAATGTTATAACTGATCAAACTGAACATATTATTTAAAGCATATATAAATGTATGCAGTATTGAAACACGGGCAGCTCCACTCTCCACCAACAGAAAAATAAGTAGAATGGATTCCTCTCTTATCACTTATCCGGAAACCCTTGGCCTTATTTAGCTTGCAGTTTGCTTCCACAGCTGACGGATTAAATGTAATGCAGGATCATCTTAAAAATTAGAAGAACATCTAGACAGACCTATTAGCAAGGTTGGCCAGGGCTAGTTGGATGTGCGGGCCCTTCCCCCAACGCCAAAGCATTTGGGTCAAAATTTATAATCGGAATTGGGGAGTTTACTAACAGCTGGCAAAGGACTCTTTCTTCCCTCTCAAGCAATTCAACAACGCTTGCATCAACATCCTGGGTGAGCATGGTTTGCAGTTCCAAATGAACCTTAACTCAAGAAGGCTCTGAGCAACACAATTTTCTGGGAAAAGAAGTTGGGAGAGGTCCAAAGTCACTTCACTTCTCTTTTGTCCTTGCACTGCTGGGAAAGGGGGGGGGTGTGTCTCCACAATTAACCCCTGGGAGCATCTCCAGTTAAAAGGACCCTCGTTTGGACTTTGGAGAATTGCTTCCTGAATAGACAGTACATGACAATACAACAGTACTGATCAGAGTAAGGTAGCTATATATGGTTAAAAGGTAAAGGTAAAGGTTCCCTTGCTCGAAAACCAGTCGAATCCGACTCTAGGTTTGCGGCGCTCATCTCTGTTTCAAAGCCGAAGAGCCAGCGCTGTCCAAAGACATTTCCGTGGTCATGTGGCCGGCATGACTAAACACCGAGGCGCACAGAACGCTGTTACCTTCCCACTGAAGTGGTCCCTATTTATCTACTTGCAATTTCTTGCTTTCGAACTGCTAGGTTGGGCAGGAGCTGGAACTAGAGACGGGAGCTCACTCCGTCTTGCGGCACCCAGGTCTCGAACTACTGAACTACTGACCTTCCACAGCCTGCAGTTCAGCGTCTTAACCACTTGAGCCACCGCAGCTCCTATATATGGTTGGGGGTCACTAAAAACTATAAAAACGCGTGCGGGGAGGGCGGGGTATAAGTAAAATTAAATAAATAAATAAATAAAAGACAGTTTTTAATTGTTGTGGAAGACGAATTGTTCCTTTGCCTTGACCCAAAAATAAAGCGGGGGGGGGAGTGTCTCTAAATAGCTACGTAATTCAATAGGACTTCAAAAGGTTTAAGGTTATCTCTAGATCTTGATATTTATTCTGCTTTTCAACCGTAGTCATTCATTATATTTACAAACAAACTGCAGTGCATAGAAACACGGAGCCGGAAGGGATCACAGGGGCCATCTAGTCCCACCCCCTACACAGCACAGGAAATTCACTGCTCCCCCCCCTCCCCGCCCAGCACTCCCCAGTGACCCCTGCGGTATGCCCAGAGGAAGGCAAACAACCCCCAGGGTCCCTGGTCCAATCTGGACTGGAGGAAAATTCCTTTCTGACCCCCCAAGTGGTGATCAACATTACTCTGGGCGCATAAGAAGGGGCCATGGGAGCCAGGCACTGGCAAACCCCTTCCCACCCTCCCTCTCTCACAATCCGCCTACAGCACACATCAGTGTTAATATTCTTCCTTACCTTGTTTTTCACAGTGCTGTATTCTCTCGTCTCTCTTGACTGAATGCAAAGGGATGTGTTCACTGACGTTATATATGCTCCAAAACCTCATGGGATTAGGAAGTAATGCCGCAAAAAATCTCCTGAGCTGAGAATGTTCTGTCTTAATCGTTGCTAAGTATACATACAATGGCACTCGGAGTCATCTATTTTGACATACCCGGGTGACTACAAATGAGGGTATTTCCAGTAGACAAACAGCTACGCTAGCGACTGCCCGAATGGAGTGGGGTCAGTGCCCAGAACCGGTGGGCCGACCCTTTTTCTCCAAAAGTATAGTCCCCGACACAGATCTGCTCCATGAATGCCCAGGCAAAATAACTCATTTGCAGGTCAGTAAAGAAGAAATCAAGCATGGAAGCTTTCCTGCCTCCACCTCTGCCCCCCACGGGATCTAGTTTGATATGTGAATTGATACGTGGATATCTAGTTTAAAATAATTGGACTGAAATTAAATCAAAAGAGTTTTCGACCAATCATTAGAAAGAACCTCCTAACAGGGTCTTTCCTCAGTGGAACAGGCTCCCTTGGGAGGTGGTGGGCTCTCCTTCTTTGGAGGTTCTTAAGCAGAGGCTGGATGGCCATCTGACAGCAATGCAGATTGTGTGAATTCAGGCAGATCATGAGAGGGAGGGCAGGAAGGGAGGAGCCAGCGCTCGGCTCTCATTTCTTACATGCCTGGGGTAACGCCAATTGCCACCTTGGGGTCAGGAAATAATTTTCCCTGAAGACCAGATTGGCCCAGGGATCCTGGAGGGTTTTTGCCTTCCTGTGGGCATAGAGCAGGGGTCAATGGGGGAGTAGAGAGGAAAGTAGTTGTGGATTTCATGTGTTGTACAGGGGGTTGGACTAGATGACCCTTGAGGTCCCTTTCAACTTCCAGTTTCTACGTGACTTCACGGGGCACTTTATTTTTCTTGGTGGGGTGGGGGAGGGAGGGCAACTCCTAGTATAAAGTGGGACAGGAATCACTGCAGGGTTCTGCTCTGTTGTTGTGCCTGCAATTCTAAGGACACTTTCTTGGGAGCAGGGCTCTACTGATAGCAGGAGCTCCTTTGCATATTAGGCCACACACCCCTAGTGTAGCCAATCCTCCAAGAGCTTACAGTAGCCCCAGTAAGAAGAGCTCTGTAAGCTGTTGGAGGATTGGCTACACTAGGGGTGTGTGGCCTAATATGCAAAGGAGCTCCTGCTACCAGTAGAGCCCTGCTTGGGAGTAAACCCCATTGTTTTGCTGCTGAAGAAACCACCTCCATGTGGCCCAGGTCGAACAAATTCAGAGTCCAGTGGCACCAGTATAAGTGCAGATGGTTTTTAAATGCTGATTTAATGTTTTCCTTGAATATTTATTATTATGTTTTGTGTTGCCGAATGGCCTAGCTATTGCTGTGATCTACCCTGAGCCCTTTCGCAGGGAGGGCAAACTATAAATTTGAATAAATAAATAAAGTAAGGCCACGGTCAGACGTGCCTTTAGATCCAATTCAGCTGTGGATGCCTGATGGATCTAAAGGGCACGATCAGACAGCAACATCTGGGAAATGTCCTGCAGCCATCAGCACCCTGTGCTGCTCCATCACAGAAGCAGAGTGAAAAAACATCAGGGAAAGTCCAGTCCTAATGCTCCCCGATGGGCTACAGATGGACTTTCCTCTGTCTGATCGCTCAAGCATGCTCTCATGCAGTCAGCATGTTCTGCTCATTCCATCCCAATTTGGTGCTATTTCCCCCCCCCCTTGCTTAGCAGTATGTGCATAATCGCATACTCCATGGGGAACCCTCAATGTGGAGATGCAATTCCTCATTTATGCACATGGGAAACAAAAGAGGGGGGGAAACCCCACTCATATGGGCTGAGCCTGCAGCTACAAAGGATGTGTGATCGCGCAATGCCATGTCAATTTCAACCGGAGGAAATAGGCTCGCTTCCCCTCCACACCAAATGGCACGTCTGACCATGGCCTAAGTGGCACTTACTTCTGAGCAGACCCTAGGTTTTCTTCCTTTATGTCTGCCAATCAAAATAAGCACAGCACAACAGCATGCTTCAAACTGGACTAAATGATACACAGAGAGGCAGTTATTAATGATTACATACCTACAGTGGTTAAGAACATAAGAACATAAGAGACGCCAATGTTGGATCAGGCCAAAGGCCCATCCAGTCCAACACTCTGTGTCACACAGTGGCCAGAAATACCAGGTGCCATCAGGAGGTCCACCAGTGGGGCCAGGACATTAGAAGACCTCCCACTGTTGACCCCCCCAAGCACCAAGAAGACAGAGCATCACTTGCCCCAGAACCTTGTGGCTAGTAGCCACTGATGGACCTCTGCTCCATATGCTTATCTAATTCCCTTTTGAAGCCGTCCATGCTTGTAGCCACCACCACTTCCTGTTATTACCGAAAACTTGTGGATCATGCTGTAAGTCAGAATCTGAAACTGTTTTCAACTTCTGAATATTTATCTGTATATTTAACATGAGTTGGCACCTCTTTTACATTTTTTAAATGTTCCAGGGATTTTCCAGATATCAGTACAAAACAAAAAACAGTAGAAGGCCCCAGTCACACTAGGGGGAAAGGTGTGGCTGAAGTGCGGCTTTTTTGAGCCGCATCAAAAGAGAACCACAGCGGCAGGATCAGACAGATCCCCTGAGCCGCCGTGCAGTTGCTCTCCGGCATGATCAGATGCCGGGGGAAGCCACAGATGGGTGAGCGAGGCGAGCCCACTGCGCATGTGTGCGCCTGCGCAGTCTGGCAGCGGGCCTCGCATGCTGCCGGAGACGGGTGCGCCGGCGATCCCACAGCTGCCCCTGCTGCGGATTTTCTGGTAAGTAGTAGTGTTTTGTAGGGGGGGGGTTGATCCGCATCTTCGGCCGGAAGAGACGGATCGGGGATGGGTGCGTGCCGCTTCCCAGATGTTGCGGTGTGATCGTGCCCGCTTGCTGCGCCCCCGATCCGTTCCTCTCGCGGATCAAAGCCTCCCGTGTGACCAGGGTAGAAATAAATCCATAGACAAACTCGTAGGCTACACAAAACCAACTTGCAAAAGGCCTTCTGGAATTTTTTAAAAGGTCTTTAATTGTTTTTGGAAAGTCTGTAGCAAGGAAATCGCTAGAGGAGGGTTCCAAAGAGCCAGGGTAGCTGCTGAGTACCAGTCCTTCTCTGGACCAGGAGCAAATAAACATGGAATCACAGACTCATAGAGTTGGAAGGGGCCACACAGACCATCTAGTCCAACACTGCTCAATGCAGGATCAGCCTGAAGCATCCCTGACAAGTGTTAATTCAGCCACTGCTAGTGAGGGAGAGCTCACCACCTCCCTAGGCAGCTGATTCCCCTGCTGAAGTATTCTTACCATTAAAAAATCCAAATACCCAGCTGGTACCTTCCCGCCCTTAATTTAAACCCATTATTGTGAGTCCTATCCTCTGCTTCCAACAGGAACGGCTCTCTGCCCTCCTCTAGGTGGCAGCCTTTCAAATACTTAGAGAGAGCAAACATATCCCCCCTCAACCTCCTGTGCTCCAGACTGAACATTCCCAAGTCCCTCAGCCTTTCCTCGTGGGGGCTTGGTCTCCAGGCCCCTGATCATCTTCATTGCTCTCCTCTGCACCAGCTCCACTCTGTCCACATCCTTTTTGAAGTGAGGCGTACAGAAGTGTGCACAGTACTCCAGGTGTGGCCTGACCAATGTGGTGTACATTGGTACTATGAATCTTGTGATTTGGATGTTATGCCTCAGTTGATACACCCCAAGACCACATTAGCCCTTTTTGCTACTGAATCATGCTGACTGATAACTAACTTACAGAAAACCGTACCCAAGGTCTTATTCACACACACTGCTATGAGTGCTTCTCATTTTTGTTACCCAGATGTAGAACTTGGCACTTATCCTTGTTGAATTGCATCTCATTCACATCGTCCCACTTTCCCAGTGTGTTCGAATCTCATTTATCTCTATCTTCTGAGGTGTTCGCTATTCCTCCCAATTTGGTGTCATCAGCACATTTAATGAGTAGCCCCTCCACCCCTTCATCCAGTTTGTTTGTAAAAATATTGCAAAGTACTGGGCCCAAAACCAAGCCCTGTGGCACCCCACTGGATCTCCCTCAGATAAAATATCATGTGGACTACTGGAAGTAAATGCACAGAAAGCTTGCTCTGGAATTAATGAGCAACAGATCTATAGTCTTAGAAGGGACAACAAATCTGCCAGAATCAGACAGCAGATCATCTGAGGATCCAGAGATTCCCCAAAGGACTAATGCCGAATCCTGCCAAGAAACAGACTCTGGGGAGTGTTAAGTATCTCTTGGGGCAGAAGCACATTGAAGTCCCACTGATATAACAAGGTCTCAGCTAATTACTCTTAGAAAACAGATCAGCCAATATAATAATGCCCCTATATAAATCAATGGTGAGACCTCATTTGGAATTCTGTGTGCAGTTCTGGGCACCACACCTTAAAAAGGATATTATAGCTTTGGAAAAAGTGCAGAAAAGAGCAACTCGAATGATAAAAGGGTTGGAACACTTTCCCTATGAGGAAAGGTTAAAGCGCTTAGGGCTCTTTAGCTTGGAGAAAAGACGACTGAGGGGTGACATGATCGAGGTTTATAAGATTATGCATGGGAAAGAGCAGGTAGAGAAAGAGGTACTTTTCTCCCTTTCTCACAATACAAGAACTCGTGGGCACTCCATGAAACTGCAGAGCGGTCGGGTTAGAACGGATAAAAGGAAGTACTTCTTCACCCAAAGAGTGATTAACACATGGAATTCACTGCCACAGGAAGTGGTGGGTGCTACAAGCATGGACGGCTTCAAAAGGGAATTAGATAAGCATATGGAGCAGAGGTCCATCAGTGGCTATTAGCCACAAGGTATAGATAGGGGCTCTGGGGCAAGTGATGCTCTGTCTTCTTGGTGCTTGGGGGGGGTCAACAGTGGGAGGGCTTCTAATGTCCTGGCCCCACTGCTGGACCTCCTGATGGCACCTGGTATTTCTGGCCACTGTGTGACACAGAGTGTTGGACTGGATGGGCCTTTGGCCTGATCCAACATTGGCGTCTCTTATGTTCTTATGTTATGTTCACTCCACAATACATTTACACATCTATCTCCAATTTTGACATTTATTTGCTTCACTGTTTTCCCCTGGAATTAAATCCCAACAATGGTGACCTTACAAGCTTAGCTTGTTATTCCTGTTTGCATCTGTTAAAACATCTTCATAATGTTGTATGCTAATTTGCTGTTCAACATCTATCTTATATTATGGACTGGTAAGTTCCATTTCATTGTATCTAAGGAAGTGTGCGTGCACACGAAAGCTCATACCTTGATTAAAACTTTGTTGGGCTTAAAAGGGCCACTGGACCCAAACTTTGTTCTGATATATCCCAAGACAGTGTTCAACAGGTTTGTGCCACTGAACTTCTCCTTTCTCTTGACCCCTCTCTTTTCCTTCAGAGAAGGGACTGTCTGTATGCTTGTTCTCATACCCACCCCTGAGTTCATCCATTGCAGTGGTGTCACTTCCCCCTCTCCTGAGTCTCTGTCACCACCCTAGGCCCCATCCCACTCTGATTTTTATGCCCTTCCCTCCCACCTGAAACAGTTTTGCTCTATCCTCCCAGAGTTCAGCAACATCCAGGGTTGCCAAGTCCCTCCTGGCTACCAGCAGGGGATGGTGGGGCAGGGTTCCCAGATCCAGAATGGGAATATCTTGGAGATTTGTGCCTGGAGCCTGGGGAAGGCAGTGAGATCACTGGGTAGGAGCTCACTGGGATACACTGCCATAGAGTCCACCCTCCAAAGCATCCATTTGGGTATGGGGAGAGGCCCATAGCCTCTGCTCATCTATCTGTCCCTCTGCCCTGCTGTACAGCATGTACAAACAGTCTTTCTCTGGCCTACTTAGCTTGCATGCTGCACTTGATAATAGTGTGTGTGTGTGTGTGTGTGTGTGTGTGTGTGTGTGTGTGAAGTGCTGTCAAATCTAGGGTTGCCAAGTCGGAAAAACTCCGGACCGGGGGACTCCCGGTTCGCGGCTGGAGCGCACGTGCGCCTCACACACGTCACCAATCCGACGGCGGCGGGGAACGGGCCTCTGTGGCGGGGGTTTCCCCGCCCCCCAGGGGGACTTGGCAAGCCTAGTCAAGTCACAGCTGACTTATGACAACCCCAGCAAGGGACTTTTAAGGCAAGTGAGAAGCAGAGGTGGTTTGCCCTTGCCACCCTCTGCAGAGCCTTCCTTGGTGGTCTCCCATCTAAGTACTGACCCTGCTTAGCTTCCAAGTTCTGACGAGATTGGGCTACCATGACACCTTCCGTCCCTGATAATGGAATAGCTCAGGCAAACTGCATGTGCTAATATAGCAACACAAAATCCCTCTCAAAGCTAGGGAGACAACATAATGACTGGCAGAAATTGGAAGTGCAGACTACAAAAAAAAAATGTCACTCAGGATGATCCTGTTCCTGTAACATCAATGTTTTAGATCGGTTTCTTGATTCTGAATCACATCTTCCTTGGTTCCTGGGAAATCAAAACCAGACAGCGAGGTAACAGAATAACTGTTAGTAGGTCAGCTTCCACCTGCTCCCGAATGCCAAAAATTACTTTGTTTAGATTTGGAGCATTTCTGATATTTATCAGTGGGCATTGTTCAAGCCAGTCTTGGGTTGAATCCCAGTAAAGATTTCTGGTTTTGTAAGAGAACAGAACACACAAAGTCATAAGAACATAAGAACATAAGAGACGCCAATGTTGGATCAGGCCAAAGGCCCATCCAGTCCAACACTCTGTGTCACACAGTGGCCAGAAATACCAGTGCCATCAGGAGGTCCAGCAGTGGGGCCAGGACATTAGAAGCCCTCCCACTGTTGACCCCCCCCCAAGCACCAAGAAGACAGAGCATCACTTGCCCCAGAGCCCCTAGCTATACCTTGTGGCTAATAGCCACTGATGGACCTCTGCTCCATATGCTTATCTAATTCCCTTTTGAAGCCGTCCATGCTTGTAGCACCCACCACTTCCTGTGGCAGTGAATTCCATGTGTTAATCACTCTTTGGGTGAAGAAGTACTTCCTTTTATCCGTTCTAACCCGACCGCTCTGCAGTTTCATGGAGTGCCCACGAGTTCTTGTATTGTGAGAAAGGGAGAAAAGTACCTCTTTCTTTACCTGCTCTTTCCCATGCATAATCTTATAAACCTCGATCATGTCACCCCTCAGTCGTCTTTTCTCCAAGCTAAAGAGCCCTAAGCGCTTTAACCTTTCCTCATAGGGAAAGTGTTCCAACCCTTTTATCATTCGAGTTGCCCTTTTCTGCACTTTTTCCAAAGCTATAATATCCTTTTTAAGGTGTGGTGCCCAGAACTGCACACAGTATTCCAAATGAGGTCTCACCATTGATTTATATAGGGGCATTATTATATTGGCTGATCTGTTTTCAATACCCTTCCTAATAATCCCCAGCATAGCATTGGCCTTCTTTATTGCAGTCACACACTGTCTCGACATTTTCAGTGAGTTATCCACTACAACTCCAAGATCTCTCTCTTGCTCAGTCTCTGCCAGTTCAGACCCCATCAATGTGTATTTATATTTAGGATTTTTGGCTCCAATGTGCATCACCTTGCACTTGGCCACATTGAACCCCATTTGCCATGTTGACGCCCACTCGCCCATCCTTGACAGATCCCCTTGGAGTGCCTCACAATCCTCACTGGTTTTCACCACCCTGAACAACTTTGTATCATCCGCAAATTTAGCCACTTCACTGCTTACTCCCATCTCCAAATCATTAATGAACAAGTTAAAAAGCAGTGGACCAAGTACTGATCCCTGCGGTACCCCACTGCTTACCACCCTCCACTGAGAAAATTGCCCACCTACACTCACTCTCTGTTTTCTATGAACTAGCCAGTTTTTGATCCATAAAAGGACTTGTCCTTCTATCCCATGATTTTTGAGCTTACTTAGGAGCCTTTGATGAGGAACTTTATCAAAAGCTTTCTGGAAGTCAAGGTAAATAATATCTATTGGATCCCCCTTGTCCACATGTTTGTTCACCCCCTCAAAGAACACTAACAGGTTAGTGAGACAAGATCTTCCCTTACAGAAACCGTGCTGAGTCTGCCTCAATAGGTTTTGTTCATCTATGTGCCTACTAATTCTTTCCTTAATAATGGTTTCCACCAATTTACCCGGTATCGACGTCAGACTGACTGGCCTGTAATTTCCCGGATCTCCTCTGGAACCCTTTTTAAAGATGGGAGTGACATTAGCTACCTTCCAATCCTCAGGAATGGAGGCAGATTTTAAGGAAAGATTACATATCTTTGTCAGGAGATCTACAAGTTCACATTTGAGTTCTTTCAGAACTCTCGGATGTATGCCATCTGGGCCTGGTGATTTTTCAGTTTTTAAGTTGTCTATCAGTTTTAGGACCTCCTCTCTCATCACCTCAATCTGACTCAGGTCTTCCAACACCCCTCCTGAAATCAGTGGTTCTGGAGTGGGCAAGCACTTCTCATCTTCCACAGTGAAGACGGAGGCAAAAAATGCATTTAGCTTCTCAGCCATTTCCCTATCATCCTTCAATACTCCTTTTACCCCTTGGTCGTCCAAGGGCCCCACTGCCTCCCTGGCTGGTTTCCTGTTTCTAATGTATTTGAAGAAAGTTTTATTGTTGGTTTTTACGTTTTTTGCTATATGCTCCTCATATTCCCTTTTTGCCTGCCTGACCTCAGACTTGCATTTTATTTGCCATAGCCTGTGTTCCGTTTTATCAGCCGGAGGCTAAAAAACTGTGAGCTAACTCACACTAACTCAGCTTAGAGGGAACACTGCCTCAGACTTGCATTTTATTTGCCATAGCCTGTGTTCCGTTTTATCAGCCTCACTGTGACTAGCTTTCCACTGCTTAAAGGAATTCTTTTTACTTTTTACAGCCTCCATTACTCTGTTTGTTAACCATGCAGGCTTTTTCCTATACCTGTTTGTGCCTTTCCTAACCTGCGGAATATATATTTTTTGAGCTTCTAGGATCGTAGTTTTAAATAGATCCCAAGCTTCCCCAATTGTTTTGACCCTTTCTACTTTTCCTTTCAGTTTCCTCCCCACGTGTCCCCTCATATCAGAGAAATTACCCCTTTTAAAGTTAAAAATGGTTGTGTGAGTCTTTTTGGCCAATTCTCTATTTGTACAAATGATGAACTCAACAACATTATGATCACTGTTTCCAAGCGGTGCAATCACTTTTACATCTCTCACCAGGTCTTGAGTGTTACTTAGGACCAAATCAAGGATCGCCTTTCCCCTGGTAGGTTCCGTGACCATCTGCTCCATAGCACAGTCATTTAGAGTGTCTAGAAACTCAATCTCTTTTTCCCGACTAGAGTCATGGCAAGTAGCCCTTGCACTGTCATCTTGCCTGTATACCACCTCATGCTTCTGAGTACGCAAGATACTGTGCAAGGTGTCAAAAACCCCCCCCCCCCAAAAATCATTTCTTCATGGCAAGTAGCCCTTGCACTGTCATCTTGCCTGTATACCACCTCATGCTTCTGAGTACGCAAGATACTGTGCAAGGTGTCAAAAACCCCCCCCCCCCCAATAATGATCTTCTTCAATGAAAATATATCGCACATCCAAATTTGATGTGCCTCAAATAGCCTCTTGCCTTTTGTATGCAGCAATGCTGACCTGAAATTTTAAAAAGGGCTTGAGCTCAATGTCTTGTGCAAACAGAACTGCATCAAATCAAACTTCTCTTCTGCTATTTTTTGGCAGGAGTCTGACTTTTGATCTGCCAGTTACCAGATGAAGGGCTATTTTTGGGCAGGAACGCACAGGAACGGAGTTCCGGCTGGCTCCCGAGTTGGTCACGCCCAGCAGGAACTCATTAGCGTAATAGGCCACACCCAACAGCAGAAACTCATTCGGATTGGCTACAATTAGGGGTGTGTGGCCTAACATGCAAAGGAGTTCCTGCTACAAAAAAAGCCCTGGGTTTTGACAACAAACAAGGTAAACAGAATAAGAAGCAAAAGGTGGGTGTGGCTGGATGACCACACTTCTGATAACATGGGGGTGCGACCTAATGTGCTAATGAGCTGTGCTGTCAGGGGTGTGGCCTAATATGAGTTTCTGCTGTTGGGTGTGGCCTATTATGCTAATGAGTTCCTGCTAGGCTTTTTCTACAAAAAGAGCCCTGACAGGTGCACATCCTTTTTAGAAACTAGATGTTGGTTTGGATGATTATATGGGCACCTGCACAAGGACATCTGGATTTCACAAACCAGGATCTTAAATGACAGGGGAGGTATTGCTTTAATGTGGGAAAATTCAATGGTGGAAGTTAATTCCAGCGCCAGCATTACACACTCACCCTGGCAAAGGGTAACACTGGAGAGGAAACAAACCACACGAGCCAGTCTGGTCTCATGATGACCTCTCTGAATCAACCATGTCTCAAGTGGAGTAGAATTACCCACAAGGAAAAAGGAAGCACATTGGCCCTGTAATGCAAGACCTCGGTGCCCTTCAAGGAATGGGCCTTGCTCAGCACTGAGATCAGCACGGACGTTCAGGGCGGAGAACAAGCATGATGTGATTAGAGAGTGTTGAGCTAGGATCCGGGAGACCCAAGTTTTTGTTAAGAAAGGGGGGTGGCGGGAGCCACCTGCCCTCATTTCCAAAATCAGACCTCTGGAAAGTAAATATTCCCCTCTCCCTTCATAAATTCTCTCACATAAACATGTACATATGCAGGGGTCATTTCATAGAAAAAGAGCTAGGGGGACTCATTAGCATAACTCATTAGCATATGCCACACCCCCTGACATCACCGGAAATGTGTCATAAGGCCACACACCCCACCCCCAATGGTCCCGGCCGCCACCACCGGCCTTGCAGCTCCACTGCCGAGCCCCATGAGGGGCCCGGTGGTGGACCTGCAAGGCCGGTGGGAGTGCAAGGAAGCCCCACGAAGGCCCTCCCTGGCCCCAGGCAGGCAGGGGTGGGGAGAGGCAGGGAGGAAGCAACTTACCCTCCCTCTTCTCCTGCCTCCTCCTGGCTGAATGAGGGCTGGAAGCGGGGCAGCCAGAAGCAGGGGGCGGGGCTTCATCATGTGCCCCGCCCTCCGTACCTCACCTGGGGGAACTGCGTTCCCCCGCGTTACCCCCTGAAATGACCTTTGTACATATGTGAACAGTAGGATTAAAAAAAAACCACAGAGGCGCTCTAAGTAGATGCTGGGAAACATTTATTCAAGGGAAGATGATGCAAAGCTGAGAAGGGACAGTTGGGAAGAGCATTGAGTCGGAAGTATATCTGAGCCGCTGTTATTCAGGTTACACCTTATGGAGGTCCGCTTGTGGAAGGCATCTGCTCTCACCGAGACCTAATGCAACAGAAAAGAACAAGTCAGTAGAGACTCAGACTTCAACGAAATTGCCGTGGCAATCCCTTCAGTGCCCCCACCCTTTACAGTGGATAGAGGAACCTGGTATTTTTGGCCACTGTGTGACAGAGTGTTGGACTGGATGGGCCATTGGCCTGATCCAACATTGGCTTCTCTTATGTTCTTATGGATGGAGTGTTGCCAGTATTCTGAGCCAGTTGCAAAGGCAGGTCCTACCTCAGCCCCGAGTCATTCCCTTTCTGCCACTTAAGCCTAGTGAACAGGCACCTGCCTGGAACTCCTGTGCAGGTTTCCTTCCTTAACCTCAAGACAGTCTCAGGTTGTTCCAACAACAGTCTGTGCCTCTGGCAATGTCCTGTCTGGGGATTCTCCCCACTTAGACAGAGCTATGGTTGAAGTGCCGTTAAGAGACTCCAAACCAGAGGGGTCATTAACTTCTGGCTATCACCTCTGTACGGTGCCAACGTGGATGAATGCTTGTCTCGATATTAGCTCACCCACTCGCATTCCAGAACGGCCCATGATTCAGTAGCCCTGGCCTTCTTCCTGATATGAGAGGAGAAGAGACGGTTCTGCCAGAGGCAGTGTCACTGTGAGGCAAGATGAGGCAACTTTTTCTGTCTCTCCCCAAATACTGGAACCTGAGGGCATCCAATGAGCTGATGGGCAGTAGATTCAGGATGGATAAAAGGAAATACTTATTTACACAGAGAGTGATTAAAATGTGGCATTTGCTGCCAGAGGATGTAGTGATGGCCACAGGAATAAACAGCTTTAAAAGGGGATTAGATAGATTCGTGGGGGATAAGTCTATCAATGGCTACTAGCTGTGGTAACTGAGGGGAACTGAGGGGAACCTCCACATTCAGAGGCACTAAATCTCTCAATCCCAGAGCCAGGAGGCAACATGACGGGAAGGCCTCGGGCTCTATGCTCTGTTGTTGGCTATCCAGAGGATAGGGTTGCCAAGTACCTACCTACGAACCAGCAGGGGACACATGCTTCCCTTCCAGAAGGTTCTTGCTTGTAACACAGGCGCTGCACTATTCCGTCGCCCAGACGTGACGTAGGCACGTTGCTGGGTGACGCTCTGGTAATGGAGATGGAAATTCGATGGTACCATCGAGTTTCCAGCCCCATTGCTAGAGCGTCGCCCGGCTACATGCCTACGTCACGTCTGGGCGACGGAATAGTGCAGCGCCTGTGTTACAAGCAAGAACCTTCTGGAAGGGAAGCATGTGTCCCCTGCTGGTTCGTAGGTAGGTACTTGGCAACCCTATCCTCTGGATAGCCAACAACAGAGCATAGAGCCCGAGGCCTTCCCGTCATGTTGCCTCCTGGCTCTGGGATTGAGAGATTTAGTGCCTCTGAATAAAGGAAAAGTCACCCTGGAGGAATGCCCTGTCTACAATTCATGGGCCGACTGGAGGGGAAAAAATCCTCTATGGGACCAGAAGAGTGAATTTATTTGACAGGGCAAAAAAGAAAAGACTTTAAAATGTAGTGTGCTGTCCCTGAGCCACAGGCTTCCAAGGTATAAAACAATACTGCCTCAAAATTCAGCCTATCTGTAATATTAAATAACCAAACAGTAGGTGAAAAGAACACCTAAAACCAGTGAAACAATAAAAAACATGCTAGCCAGCATGGTGTTGTGGCTAAGAGCAGTGGACTCTAATCTGGGGAACTAGGTTTGATTCCCCACTCCTCCTCCACATGCAGCAAGCTGGGAGACCTTGGGACAATCACAGTTCTTTCAGAACTCTCTCAGCTCCACCTGTCTCACAAGGTGCCTGTTGTGGAGAGAGGAAGGGAAAGGTAATTGTAAGCCTCTTTGAGACTCCTCAGTGTAGAGAAAAGTAAGGTATAAAAGCCTTCTCCTCCTCTTCTTCTATCCAGGAGGGGAAGGTGGGTATCCAAAGCAATCAATCAAACCAACACTTGGCTGAAGAAATGTCTTTTAAACTTGTCCCTGAATGTGAGATGATCAGGGAAGAGGTGATAGGAGTATTCCCAAAGCAAGGAGCCAGTACAGAAAAGGCCCTGTCTCTGACAACTGCTAGGATGTAAGTATGCAGAAAGAGGCCTTGGCTGATGGACCACGTGAGATCTTGGGCAGGCATATTAAGAGAGTGTGCTGTGTTGACTTATTATACTACAGTGCTGGCTTATTTGTACTACCGTGTTTGCAGTGCAGGTCCAAGTGCCACCTTCCTAAAGCATAGTTTATATAGCTAGGGTTGTCAACCGACAGGTGGAGGCTGGAGATCTCCCTGGGATTACAACAGATCTCCAGACAACACAGAGATCAGTTCACCTGGAGAGAATGGCCACTTTGGAAGGTGGACTCTATTATGCCCCAAACCCTGCCATCCTCAGGCTCCACCCCCTAAAATGTCCAGGTATTTCCCAATCCAGAGCTGGCAATCCTATATATAGGAAACATTCATAATACATCAGCCTGTTCCATTGTTTAAAATCATCACTTTATTTACAGAACCAGAAATATAGGCACTAGGGCTGCCAGACCACCTGGTGGAGGTGGGGGGGGGTCCCCGATGCCAGGCCTCACCCCCAGCCGCCTCACCCCAGCCACCAATCAGCTGGTTGATGGGGGGGGGACTTACTGGTAGAAAGACAAAGGCCTGGGCCACTCTGCCAGAGTCACACAGGAACTGATGTCATCATGTGATTGATTTCTAGGCGATGCTCTGGTATTCGGGCAAACATTCTATAGTGGAAGCTGGTTTTACCATGGAGTTTTTGCCCAAATACCACAGCATCACCCAGAAGTTGCTGGCATGATGATGTCACTTCCTGTGCAATGCCAGCAACGTAGCCTAGGCATTTCTTTTTCTCCTAGTAAGCCCCGCCCCCATCTCCCAGTGGTTGCCGGGAGGGACCTGGAAACCCTAATAGCCGCCCTTGAGGAACAGTGACATGGGATGTGAAACTCAATCCACCCATGTGTACCACACTTCCCCAGACAAATATATGGAAACCCGCTTAGTCCTTTCTTTGAAGGCCACATTAAATGGCAGCCTCAGGCAGTCTACCTCGCTTTGCCTAAAGGCTCGGGTGTCTCCAGCCACAGGGGTGGCCAAATGATATCCTATCATTTCTACCACTAAGATTCAGCAGACACCTACCAGACAACAAATCAGGTTAGTACAAGCTGGTGTCTATTGTGTAGTTGCATTAACTGCAGGTGTAGTGGCAGCTGTTGTAGTGGCAGCTGTTGTAGTTGCAGTGGCAGCTGTTGTAGTACTTGTAGCTGTTGTAGTAGCTGTGGTAGTTGTTCCTGGTTCAGGTGCAGTGGCCCGTCCTGGTAGAACATATACATACATATAAGGTGATCCAGGTTGCCTAAAAAATCCAATAGGCCCTGCAGGTATTGCCGGATATCGGAACGGATAATATGCACTTGGATGATATGTATATAGCGGCCCTGGACGTCGTAAAGGTGGTGGACGTCGTGAAGGTGGTCGATGGTATCGCCCAAAATACCTTCTTTCCTTGCTATGGCTGCCACTACTGCTAGCCTGGGAGGAAAGAAGAAGCAGGGAAGGAAACATAAAAATGGTGCTGTTTTTAATTCCACACTCAGTAATTGATTTTCACAATAATCTGTGTAATTGGCTTGATGTAGTGGGGGGGGGGGAATTAATCTTTGAAAAACTAGTTGGCCGCCACCACTGCTATTATACGGTCCATTTATGAATTATTGTTAGAATATTGTATTTATTGGATTATCAGTATTTGCTGTATCCGGGACAATTGTGCAGCATTGTATCTTGTACCTTCCTAAATAAAGGCGGCAGGGGGGGAATCATAACACTTTATGCTTTCTATGATCATCTTCAAGCTTTAGTTATAAAGGACTGCTTTATTCCAATTCAGAGCACTGAACTATACTGTAGATTCCAGGTCTATACAACATGCTCCCTACAGCCCACCAGCCCCGTATGGCCTCCCATTCAATGTTTAATAATCTCCCAGCTGCTTAATCCAGGGATGAGACGCCATAGAATTTAGATTGGTACCTGGACGTGGGGGATGTGTGCAAACAAAGCAATGCTTAATCGAGACAAAACAGTTGCACTATTGGTCACAGGTAAAACCGGTAAGCTTACAGTCTGGCCTGAATGGAGTTTCACTCATCTTGAGAGCACACATGCATAATTTCAGGGTGTTCCTAGATCCCTCCCTGCTGGTAACCTGCTCCAAAGAAGCCTTTTCCCACTTTAATTTGCTTTGCCAACTTTGATGCCAGATCTAGGCTCAGTTAGCCACAGGCTAGTAACATCCAGGTTGGACTACATACATGAGGAACCAACAACTATCTACAGTATATATACATACAAATACAGTTGTTAAGTACATTTATATATTTTAGAACAAAACACTCTACAATGAAAAATAGCAACAATCTCTGTCGGAACTGCTCTGTACAGGATATTTCCTGAGGAAGAATTTCATTTGAAACGTTGAAAACAATCAGGAAACGATGTTGAACAGGATTTTTCTTATGATTTATTGGAACTGTATTTTGTATAATTGTGAATTGTCTATATTTCAAACAGATATTATTCATTGCATAAAAAAGAATAGAATTCTCTTTGTGACTTATTGAAACTGTATTTTGTATGTGCTTCAAATAGACATTATTATTTTCATTTATGAGTTGTTTGACTGTTGATTCTTTGAGGTCTGATGTTCACAGTTTTTTTTTATTCTGTCTGCAACATTAGACCGTGTTTATCATTATTGTTTACTAGGAAAAAGGCCCATTGTGGAAATAAATACAATGGCCTCTAGAAAGAGGCTCTGGGCGGGTGCCCTGGCCTTGGACACTCAGTGTCAATTTGCTGTGGCGACCTCAGCAGGGTATAATGACACTGAGTCCACCATTTTCTCCAGAGGAACTGATCTCTGCTACCTAAAGAACAGTTGTAATTTTGAGTAATCTCCATCCCTCACCTGGAGATTGGCAACGATGGTTCCCCAGAAGGGAATAGTTGGTTTGTAGGGTGGAGTCTATGGCTTTGTACCTGTCCGAGGTCCCACGCCTCCTGAAACCTCACCCTCTCCAGGCTCCATCCCTCACATCTCCAGGAATTTCCCACCTGGAGTTGGCAACCATATCTCCTTCCCAGCCAATCATCAACCTACCTTTATTTCCTCCTCACTCTTCAGCTTTCCACCCCCCACACACCTGCAGCCTCTCCCGTGCTCTGAAGCCCTGACTGCTACGTCACATTGGCTGTCATATGGGGGCCACTTCAGCAGCATATAAGGATACAGAGCCCACCATTTTTTCCAGGGGAACTGATCTCTGGCATCTGGAAAGCAGTTTTAATTCTGAGTGATATCCAGCCCTCACCTGGAGATTGGACACATTTTACCTCAGAACAGCAAAACTGTTTAGAATGTTAGAGACAAAAGCCAATCAAGTTGCATATGCAAATGACCTCTGTGTTCCGAGGCAAAGGCCAATGAGGCTGCATGTGCAAATAACCTCTGTGTTCTGACTGGCTATGGGGGGGGAGAGGAACAGCAGAATGTTTAGAATGTTGGAGGCAGGACTCAGGCAAAGCAGCCAGTGAATAGGGTGAATGACAGATCAGACAGCGAACTGATTTTGGAGCATGTGGAATGTTCTAGAGAAGTGCCACCACCATTCGGCTTTTATTTATAGGGGAGATTGTTTATTATGACCAAATATATCATACTGCCAGTAAGATATACATTTATTGGTATGTTTCTACATATTTACTGTATCTTATTGATCTGATGAAGTCTTTTAGGATGCAATGAGGGACGTAATACATCCAGGACCTCATGATCTATTTAGGCAGATCTGGAAAGTTTCACTGGACATTTTCTCTCTCCTTTTTTCTATCTATTGTTTGTACTGTTCTGACAGAGATTGTTGTTGTTTTTCATTGTAGAGTGTTTTGTACTGAGATATATAAATGTACACAAGTATGAGTTGAACTTAACAACTGAACTATGGTAACGCCTTCTACAATGGTTTGGAAATCAGCTGGTGCAGAATGTAACAGCCAGAACACTAACAGGGACTCACTGCAAAGATCATATCTCCCTGTTTTGAGGTTGATTGCTTTGCCTACCTGTTTCCATGACCACGTCCTGGAGCTGACCTTAAAAACCTTAAAGGGGATTGGGTCATGATATCTCAGGGTTAACCATATCAGCCTGCCAGTAGCTTAGATTTGCTGGTGTTACTTTTCTTTGTTTGTGTGCCTTAAGTAAAACAGAGTTAGCAGGCGTGCAGAAGGGGGCCTTTTCAGTGGTGGTCCCCCAGGCTATGGAATTCTGTGACCCAGGAGACCATGTCATGGCGAGGGTTGTCAGCTGGAGATTTAGGGGCAGAGCATGTGGAGGACAGAGTTTGGGGTGGGGAAGGAGCTAGTCTAATGATCGTAGAGACTACAGATAAATTATCCAGAGATTCCCAGAAGTGTGGTGTGTCCTTCACATCTGTTCAATAGAGGCAATGCCTCTAGATCCTAATTTTGTCTTTGCTGTACGGCATCCAAGGGACGTTTGAGACTGTATGTGTTTGTGTGTGTGTGTTTATAAAACTTATATGGTTTCTTGACTTTCACTCAAAAATGGGGATGAATTACCATGATGTAATTGGCGTAGGTCTGCAATGAATCCCTTACATGGACTAAAACAAGCCACTATCTTTTTGCCTAAGTGTCCATTCCTGATATGGGGCCATTAATATTGACCTACCCTACCCTACATGGCTGTTGTAAAATAAATGAGATAATTCATGCAAAGTGTTCTGAACACTGCAAAGCAGGATACAAATTCTAAGAATGTATGTTATTGTTGTACCATTTAGAAATGTTTGGGCATTGAATAGAAATCTCAGGTGCCTACCTGAAAGGGAATAACGAGGGCCAAAATACAGGCAAGCACAAGTAGAGTCTTCATTCTGCTTGAGAAATCTCTGGAAACAGCAAGCAAAAACAATCCCTTATCACAACGGGATAGCTTTTAATCATTACCCAAACTGAGTTAATTATTGGAATTTGCATTTAAATGTACACACATGCATGAACATCCTCTGCCAACAAAAATGGAACTGCACTGTTGAGTGCACTCATACATTGGGTTGGATCCAACCAGCTTTGGATCCCCTTGACCACTCAAAGGCTCTGCTGGCAATCATGGACCCCTGCATGTAGAAAAGCCATGTGCGATGGGGGCTGAAGCAAGAAGGTTCAGTGAAAAGTTGCCTGGATCATAGAATCACAGCGCTGGAAGGGGCCATACAGGCCATCTAGCCCAACCCCCTGGCTCAATGTAGGATCAGCCCAGAGCATCCTGACAAGTGTTTGTCCAGGCGCTGCTTGAAGACTGCCGGTGAGGGCGAGCTCACCACCTCCCTAGGCAGCCAATTCCACTGCTGTACTACTCTTACTGTAATTCCCCCCCCCCACAATATCCACCTGGTGCCTTTCCACCTGTAATTTAAACTTTAAAATGGGAACAACCTCCAGACAGATAAATAGGAAGGATTAGAGGACAGCTTGGATATATGATTTGGGTCAGAGTTTATGATCAGATTTTGGAGTTTAGCGATATCTGACAAACCTTTGTCCCTCGGAGGGTGGGTTGGTATAATTCAGAATAACCATACATTTATTCAGCAGTACGAGCATAGTAACAGTTTAGGGGCAAAGTCATAACATAAATCCATTTATTCTTACACCGTTTGAAGAGGGGACCTGGCTCAGAGGATAATGATATGTTTTGCAAACAGAAGGTTCCCAGTTCAGCCTCTGACAGCATCTCCAGCTAAAAGCATTACTTGGACAATGGAACATTATTGCCCATCAGAATAGACAATACATGACAATAGATTAGTCTTGCTTGGAATATGCTAGCTTTATTCAGACATATTAACTAGAGAATTATAAAAGTAGGTTCTCCAAATAGGGCCTTTGTTACCGTAGAAGATAAATGGTTCCTTCATCCACACCATGAACTGATACAAGAGTAAAGGAAAATCTTAACATTAAACTCTGGAGGGAAATGAGGGTCCATCAATATCTGTTCCAAAGAGCACACCTGATCATGCATATTAGCTTTAAAAAAAAGAAGTTGCATCTGAAGAAGTGAGATCTTTGTTCACAAAAGCTTATGCTGGAATGGGATTTCATTAGTCTTTAAGGTGCCACAATACTTCAGTAAATTTCTGTTAGTAAAACCAGAGGACAGTTGAATTTGCATTAGAACAGAAATGATATACATGTCCATGTAAATATTCTCCCTTACCTTCTTTTTCACAATGCAGTTTTCAGTTCTCCTGAGTGAATACTGAGAGCTGAATTAACAGCAGCTATATATGCTAAAAAAAAAACCCCAACTTCCTGGGATTAGGTAGAAAATACCACTGAAATTGCCCGGGATTAGAAAATTTTTGCCCTAATCTTTTCTAAGCACATGCACAATAGACCTCCATTATCACTTATTTTGAAACGCTTGGGTGACGGCAAATTGTTGTGTTGCCAATAGCCAAACAGCAACAGCAGGAATTGACCCAACCAGCATGGGGTGAGCCCAGGACCAAGAGGGATCCCTTTGCGCTAAAGGATATTCCTCAGCACCGCTATTGGGGGGGGGAGAGAATCTTCTGAGATAGAGAAGAATCTCAGCAAGGCTTTCTGTATGTTCATCAAACACTTAATCATGGCTATCACTGAATGCCTCTAGTCTTATCCTTCTTGTCCACTTTCTAACAAAGTCTTTCCAATCTCACTTTGTTATCTGATGTCCCCCTGTCATGGTATTTGACATTTTAACACTGATCTACAGAAATGGAGATTGGAAGCAGAAAGTTGTTTTCTCCTCTTGGAATCTGCAGCCTGAAGCAACTGCTTTGAGTACTTCCATGAGAGGTCTACTGTGTGCTTTTGCTGGAGCGGACAATGGTTGATTCTGCATTGGCTTTTCCCTCTGTTGTTTTATGAAACCCACATTGGAACAGAAAGTGCCCTCTGCATTGCATGCTGCTTTCATTTCCTTTGATCATCGGATTTTATGGTAGCCTCCACACTCCGTGCTGCTTTTGCTTCCTTTGATAATTGGATTTTATGGTACCTTTTGCATAGATTTATGAGCGTTTTATGGCCAATCAGGGGTGACTTTGCTGTCAGTACAACAGTCTTGTCCTGAGGTATTTGAATGTGGTTTTGAGCTATACGTTTTCCTCCCAGTTGAGAAAATGTGGAGCGAATGCTAGATGCAGAATCGCCCAATGACAGTGCTGCTTTTGCTTCCAGAGGAAAGGTGCACTTAGTGCAATTCAGTAAAGTTCATGGAAATGAAATGTAGCTCTGCATTTTCAAGCAATAGGAAATAGACTGTACAACAGTTTAGACCAGTGATCTCTAAAGTGATGCCTTCTTGCTTTCCCCTCAAAGCATCTCCTCCCCAATGCAAAGAGCCATCCCTGGCTTTCCTCCACTTCAACAGAATGGGAGATATTCAAGAGGCATTACCTCTGAGTCCGCAGAGAGTGCCCATCTATACACAGCTGCTTCCATAATAGGCTGGTTCTTGATTTGCTATCTCTTAGTGTTTTACTCAACCTTGGACATGGATGAAAGTTTCTTACCAGCTTGGTAACATATATACATTTCTGTGCCCTTTCCTTCCATTCAGGGTTAGCTGTTGGGAGGGGATGCAGCAGGGTGTAGCCTGATCTTGTCATATATCTAAAGCTAAGCGAGGTTGGTACTTGGGTGGGAGACCCCCCAACGAAGACTCTGCAGAGGAAGGTGATGACAAAGCCATCTCTGCTTCTCATTTGCCTTGCAAACCCCTTGCCGGGGTGATGATAAATCTTTTTTTTTTTAATGTATTTTATTAAAAAGAAATTACCATGTCCATACAGAGAGGTCTAATATCAAACAATAGAAAACATACATCCAAAACCATCTATCGGATAAGTCCAAGAGCATGAGATTCCATTTCTTAAAACCTTAACCAGCTAAATTGTTGAATTCCTTTATTGGAACTCCTTTATTGGAAAGGAGAGTCAAAACCAATGACCATCGCTCCAAATGATCTACCTGAGTCATGATACCAGGAATTCCAAAAAAAAGAATGGATTGTCCATTATTCTACTCATTAAAAACTGATCCTATAATTTAGCATACCATAAATTTAAAGAAGGGGAAGTCGGTTGGTTTCAGGCACTAGCTATAGTTAATTTAGCAGCTGCTAATAAATTAGATATCAATACTTTGGCTGTGCGTTGGATACATCCATTCATCCAATGCTCAAGAAGCAAGAAATTGGGAGAATAAGGGAGTTCTATAGACATTATGGCACAGATTTGGGAATGAACTTGTTTCCAACATTTTTGTGTAATTGGACATTCCCACCATAAGTGGTATGCTGTTCCTATGTTGCCGCGTTTCTTCCAACAGTATGGGTCATAGGTCTTTGATATTAAATGTAGTTTATGTGGGGTAATGGGTCACGATAAATCAGTTGCAACTTGTTGGCACTTCCATACATACATACCTGTTAAAGAAGAATGGGGAGAACGGGGTGTGTGTGTAGAGTGTAGAATAAAACCCTCCTTTTCCCTTTCAATTGTGAAATGCTGCAGTTCTTTAGTGATGAAGGAAGGTACTTTGGACACATTTGGAGGCAGTTTCCTTGATTATTGCTTTGCATATTCCAGACTCCAACAGAGATACAAACTAAGATAGTCAGCTAGCTTTGCAGTTCCACGGAGCTCTTCCTCAGGCTGCATACAGAACAAAAGAAGTCAATGAGCAGTGCTCTGACCTGGTGTAAGGTGACTCCTTGTACCCAGATGGCCAACAATTCTGGTTTTTCCAGAGAACAACACCTGTTAGCCAATCTCCAGCTTAGCTAATCTCCAGAAACACCAGTTGACTAGTATTTAGATGTTTATGAGAAAGAACAGCTAAACATGTGGCATGCTGTTATTAATTGGTCTATTTATTCTTCGGAGGGGGTAAGTTACATAATTCTGTAAAATTTGCAATTACATTGAAAGGAAGCTGTAGCTGATGGGCAGGGAAGATTCCCTCCTCCCAGTATGAGGAGGGAGGGAAGGCAGCATGGTATAGCCCCATCTCATCAGATCTCAGAAGCTAAGCCAGGTCAATGCTTGGATGGGAAGCCACCAAGAAAGGCTCTGTAGAGGAAGGGAATAGCAAACCACCTTTGCTTCTCAGCTAGGTTTGCCAGGTCCCCCCTGGCCACCAGTGGAGAATGAGAGGGTAGGTTTGCTAGTTACAGGTTGGGATCCTCCTGGAGATTTGACTGGGGAAGACAGGGACCTCAGTGGAGTCCATCCTCCAAAGCAGCAATTTTTGCCAGGACTGATCTCTTTCGTCTGGAGATGAGCTGAAATTCTGGAGGATCCCCAGGTCCCACGTGAAGGCTGGCATACCTACATCTCACTAGCCTTGAAAATCCCTTGCTGGGGTTGCCATAATGTGATTGTAACTGGACGGCACTAATATATATAATATAAGAAGTCTTCCCAATTGTTTTAAGTGAAGAAAGGATAAGGATAAGAGCTCACTAGTTTCTACTTCACCAGTGCCTTAAGGAAACTTTGCCTGCTTCCATGTTTAGTATTGAGCAAAACACCAACTTAGAGTTCACAATTTACATGTCCACAATGCACAGTTCACAATTTACATGGCCACACCATTTACATGTTGTGCATGGCTTCTGTGCTAGGGTTGCCAGACCCCCGGTCCAGCCAGGGGATCCCCCGGTTTTGGGGGCTCCAATCTGCCACCAGCCAGCTGTCACGATGAGGTCATCTGGATGTGACATCATTGCGGTGCCAACGTTGGGGGTAACGCTGTAGTTTTTGAGCAAACTCTATGGTTTTGAGGGCAAAAAACCCATAGAGTTTTGCCCCAAAACTAGAGCTCCACCCCCCCCCAACATTGGCAATAAGATAATGCCACTTCTGGGTGATGTCATCGTGGTGTGCATGTCAAAAGATCCCGACCAGCAGCCTGGAGCCACCCGTCGGCAGCCAGGTAGGACCCGGCAACCCTATTTTGTGCTCAAGTGTACATACTAGGGCTGCCAAGTCCCCCTGGGGGGCAGATAACCCCCCGCTTTGGAGGCCCGATTTCCGCCGCCGCGGAATCAAGCCCCGGGGGGAACCCCACCCCGGTGTGCACGTCAGCCGGAAGTGACGTGATGACGCCGGGCACGCTGGGGGCGGGGCCACAGCCATCTGAGGGGAAAACTCTGTGCTCAAGATGCCGTCCGGGAGCCCCCCGCCGTGGAGCGAAACGGACTTGGGAACCCTAGTACATACTGAGATAAAACAAAATAAGTGTTACACAATCCACTGTACATTCCTTCAGGTGGTAAATTTATTTGAGTCAAAGGGATTTTCTCAAAAGGATTACACACACCCTGGTCCAAATCACCTTGATAACAAGTGCTGGCCTTCCCCATTTCTACTCTCTAAGTACTCAGTTGGATATATATTTAGAAGCCAGTGCTGATTCATTGTGACCCCAGATACTGTGTCTGTGGTGTTCTGTCCCAGAGTATCAAGCCTTGTGTTCGTTTCCACCACAGAGGATTAAACACGGTTTCCTGAAAAGCAGCATGAAAGCCATCACACCCTCTTATCCATTGTGGCTCACATTTGAGGTCAGGAAGAATTTTGAATTTTGCAGTCTGAAATCATAGGTATGTCTCCCTTCCTTGGTGGTTATTAGAGACTGCCCTGACTAGATTTGGAAGCTGCTCTTTAGTCATTTTGATATCTTGAACTGGATTCTTTATACCAGTGTTGTGAAATGGTTAGCTTATTTGACTAGGACAGGGGTCTCCAGTGTGGTGACTCTGGGCACCATGGTGCCCACTAAAACCTTTCCTGGCATCTGCCAAGTGTTTTTAGAAAACTACACCAAACTGGTAGGACTCCCACCTCTGGATTGGGAAATACCTGGAGATTTGGGAGGTAGATCCTGGGGAGGGTGGGGTTTGGGGAAGGAAACACCTCAGCAGGGCACCATGCCATAGAGTCCACCCTCCAAAGCAGCCATTTTCTCCTGGGAAACTGATCTTGGCCATCTGGAGATCAACTGTAATAGCAGGAGATCTCCAGGTGCTACCTGGAGACTGGCAACCATATATGAGGGCCTGGTCAGATAGACACATCAGAGTTAGAAAATTTCTTAGTCAATTCTACATTCTTTGAGTAAGCAGACATATTTGGTTCTGTCCATTCTCAAACGGATTACACACACCCCACTCCAAATCCCCCTGATGACAAATATGATGTTCTTACTACCCAAATACTTACTCTGATTTGTTTAGAAGCTAGAGCTGAATCACTGAATACTGTGGGATTGGTACTATGTCACTATGTGTTTGCTGCACTAAAGAGGTCATAACCAAAAAATAAGGAAACAGAGGATAATTTTCACCACAAGAGATTAGAAAATGTTACACCCTCTTGTGGCAGCAAGGTCAGGGGTACAGTGGTCCGGCTTGAAAGCTGCAGTCCAATGGCCACTTGAGGTATCTCATGTCGCTGCTCCTGACATTTTTGTGAAAGGCAAGGAGGAAATATTTGTTTTATCAGACACCCATACCAGAAAAATGAACTGACCCTGGTGAATGGGGATGGAAACCAGGGTGAATAAGAACATGACAGAAGCCATGCTGGATCAGGCCACATGGTGGCCTAAACCCAGGTGCCCCTCAGGAGGTCTACCAGCAGGGCCAGAAGCCCTCCCACTGTTGCCTCCCAAACACCAAGAATACAGAGCATCACTGCCTCAGATGTAGTGTTCCATCTATAAGTTGTGGCTAATAGCCATTGATGGACCTCTGCTCCATATGTGGATGGAAACCAGGGGCAGACTGGGACATGAAGCTTGCCAGGGAAAAGGGCCCCTAGTCTGTCACAGCCCCTCCTCCCAATGTAGAGAGGTAGGGGGGCCTGCCAGCAAGCCAGCACCCTCTTCTCAAGCCCCCCCCCCCAGTTTGGGAGGGCTGGTAGTGTCCTCTGTGGCCCTGTCTCTCCTCCCAACCATGTGGGCTTCAGACAGGCCAGGCACTGCTTCGTGTGGGCAAGCCAAGTGATGCCTTCCTTGCACAGGCCCTTCTCACCACTTGGTTGGTCCAGCCCAGGTGGGATGGCTATCAGCCCACTGGGAGAAGTCCCAGTCGCCATAATGGACAATGTGCCCCGATGAAAACCAATGAGCATCCGCAGCTGCTTCCAGGTTCTCTGAGAATCCATTGGATTCCATGCCATGAAAAGAGTCCTTCCAACTAAGCCTTTTGCTTCCAGTGGCAGCAGTTGGAGTAGGAAAGGGTCCCATTTGTAGTGTAAAAGCTACAACAAGGACTCAAGTGTCCATGTACAATGATAAAGTAGGAATGTTCCATTGGATTTAAGGATTTAAGGGGTTCTGTCTTCCGCAGCATGGGCTAAGGCTGACTACAGACCCCACAGAAGTAGGGATGTACACAGTAGAGTTGCCAGCTCTGTGTTGAGAAATACCTGGAGATTTGGGGGGTGGAGCCAGGAGTGGGCAGGGTTTGGGGTGGGTAGGGACCTCAGCAGGGTATAATGCCATAGAGTCCACCCTCCAATGTAGCCATTTGCTCCAATGGAATTGATCTTGATTGTCTGGAGATCAATTGTAATAGTGGAAGATCCCTAGGTGCCACCTGGAGGTTGGCAACCCTAATACACAGTAGCAGGAGGCTGGGTCTGGACTTCATTGCCATCTAGAGCTGAGGCTTCAGGGGCAGGCTTCTCAGGTGTGGTCTTGGGTTCTGGGGGCTCTAGGTTTGGGCAGGGGGGTGGGTCTGGCAGTGCTGTGCCCTTGCTGATCTTCTTCCATGATGGTTCCTGGCTCATCTTCAGATGAGGAGTCTGTTCATAGCTCTGAGTCTGGCCCAGGAGAAGTCCTTACAACAGCAATGTGAATTCAGGATACTCTTTCAGTTTTATTTCTGATTTGACATGGATTTCAAACCTCTGGGATCTGGTATACCTCCATCCAAACCAGTCCCCCCCCCCCCAAAAAAAAAATCGGATAATTTTGAAGTTTATCATAGGGCTGCCATTCCCCCCCCCCGGGGGGGCGGGGTTTGCCTGCTTTTAGGGCCCCTGATCCGCCAACCCAGATCTGGCCGGTGGGGAGCCCCACCCCCAAAGTGCCATGTTTGGGCCAATGACGTCACCCGGAGGTGAAGAAGAAGAAGAAGAGATTGGATTTATACCCCGCCCTTCACTTGGAGTCTCAGAGCGGCTTACAAACTCCTTCCCCTCCCCACAACAGACACCCTGTGAAGTGGGTGGGGCTGAGAAAGCTCTGACACAAACTGCTCTTTTTCGAGGACAGCTGTGCTAGAGCTTGTGACTGACCCAAGGTCACATCAGCAGGTGCAAGTGGAGGAGTGGGGAATCAAACCTGGTTCTCCCAGATTAGAGTCCACTCACTTAACCACTACACCAAACTGACATCATTGTGAAGGGCACGTTGCGGGAGGATGCTCTATCCTTTGAGGAAAAACTCTATGGTTTTTCCTCAAATGTTAGAGGCTCCACCCACAACGTGCCCCACGTGATGTCATAACTTCTGGGTGATGTCACTGTGGTGTGTGCACAAAGCGCACGTGTTGAAGAGCTCCCAAGGAGGAAAAGGAACACCACCACCCCCGCCAGGAGCCAGGTAAGACCTGGCAACCCTCTCTTACTGGCCTCTATGAGAGAATTTATTTATTTATTTATTTATTTATTTATTTAATTTTATTTGTACCCCGCCCTCCCCGCGTACGGGCTCAGAGACAGTGTTAACAGGCATATTGTATAACTCAGGCCCTGAAGAATTTCTTTGGCAATTGTGAACAGCCAAAATATTAGGTGTCAGACTAATTTTTCAGCCTTCAGGGATATTTTAGTTTATTGCTTCCACAAAACCTAGTATCCTAAACTCTTCACGGTTTTTCATAATTTTATTCAAACTATGACAAAAGTGTTGTAGCATACAAATAAATATGGGGTTGTCATCGCAACAAAAACCTAACCTAACTTCTCCCCAATGTGTGATAATCTCACTACTGCTTTTAAAAGCTCAGTTTAATTGAATATCAGAGCCTGTGTGGAAAGCAACTGGCTGAGAAATGAATTAATTAACTGAACGGTGTGAAGTTAACATATAAATAAGCAATAACAAGAACTTCGTGTGGATGCATTTTATTTGACATACTCTTTGACAATCATACTCTTCTGTGAAATGATAAATAAGATTTGTACTTCCACTGAGGATAGCTGAGAGACACAACAATGGAATCACTGCTGAAAGCGCTAGGCACCACGGTGAAATTTCTAGGTGCCATGGCAACCTGACAGCTGGGATTTGTCAAGACCTAGCACAAATACTGGCAAATAATTTTTGTGACCTAAAACTGAATGTCATCATCTTCCTTCTCTGTCAAGTATAATACATTAAATTGTACTACTTTGATGAAAATTAAAGCTTTCTTTGCCCAGTAAATCTGAGTCACTTTGATGCATATGTCCCAGGTAGGGATGGGCACAAGCGGGGAAATCAAGGCTCATTTCAGTTTGTGGTTCATAGGACAGCACAAACCATGAACCTTCCCGTTTACCAAACTGGTTCATTTCATGAGGTTCACGATGCAGTAGAATAGCCCTTCTGTGGCTATCTTCTCTATCTTCACTATCTTCTACCCAGCCCGCCAAGTTTGGCGAGGATTGGATTTAGGGGGGCCAAGTTATGACCCACCAAAGCAGGTGCCTCCAGAAAAATGCTCTCTGGGGAAATCACTGCCAGAGGTTCAGGAGTGTGTCAAACACACACAGACACCGCAAGCTAGAGGCATTAAACTCACAGTGGACCTCCCCAGGATGCCCTTCTACCTGCCCTCCAAGTTTGGTAAGGATTGGCTTTGGGAGAGTGGAGTAGCAGCCCCCCAAAGCAGATGCCACGAACCACCGAACCTCCAAAAACTACATGAAGGGTTGTGGGAAGTTCAGCTTACGAACCTCGGCTCACAAACCAGGAAATTTTCATCACAAATTTAGGTTTGTCAGTTGGTTCATGCCCATCCCTAGACTTCCAGGAGCTTTCAGAAAAAGGGAATGCTGCTAGTTGTCTCTAGATGCAGCTACATCATCTTTAGATTTGACTTGCAGTAGTTACTGCCAGGAGGAAAGATGATAGGGTTGCCCAGCCTTGGGTTGGGAAATACCTGAAGGTTTTGGGGGTGGAGCCTGAAGGTAAGGTTTGTGGAGTGGAGGGATTTCAGTGGGATATAATGCTATAGAGTCCACCTTCCAAAGCAGCTGTTGTCTCCAGGTGAGCTGATCTCCGTCAGCTGGAGATCAGTTGTAATAGTGGAAGATCTCCAGCCACCACTCAGAGGTTGGCAACCCTAGAAGGTGGCATGGTATAGCCTGACCTTGTCAGAAGTTGGAAGCTAAGCAGCATCAGTACTTAGATAGGAGACCCACCCAGGAAGACTCTGCACAGGAATTCAATGGCAAACTAGCTCTCTTTCTCACTTGCCTCGAAAGCCCCTTGGCTGGGGTCACCATAAGTCGGCTGCGACTGGACAGCCCTTTACAAACACACACAGTTACCGACCATGTTGCTGTGGTCTCAGAAATGGATTACAAAAATGACAGCACTAAAAACTGTAAGACAAATGGAAAGAGTGCTTTCTTCGTTTTTGTTGAGAAAAAATGGGGAAACCACATCTGTTTCTACACCTATGGCGGCAGTAGACAACTAACAGTCTGGAGTCTGGATCAGCCAAGTGGCTGCACTGCCCACCAGAAGCACTGGTTGGCCAGACAGGATTCAAACGTTGCAATCCTGTGCAGACATCCTTCGGTCTAAACCCACTGAAAACAGTTGACTTGGACTGGACAAGCTCTGCATAGGATGGTGCTGGTAATCTGAGATATGACAAGTTCCAATTAAATAATATCAATTTAGCATCAGAATAGGAAAGTATCTGGTAAAGAAAAATGATCCATGGTGATTGGACCATCCCCATATTGCCAATGCTTTAGACTTCGCCATCCCAATCTGCCCAACTCTACCCACCCAAGACTGTCTTGGCTCAGACTTTTCAACAGCACTATTACTTTTGCCCTCCCTCAGCACATGCACCCACATGCCCCTTTGTCCACGACTAGCCTGCCACCCGTGCTTCGCTACGGTATTTAAGTTCCGTAGATCCAGTTATAATACTGATGATGTAAAATTTGAAATGTGACATTTGTTGTAAGAATTCTAACAGAGAAGACTGTAGTGTAAGAAATGACGTGAGACATACGTACTTTTTTCACACACACACCCTCTACCGAAGGACCTCTCTCTAGAGCACATTGGCGGTTCTGCCCTCAGGTACTAGGATCACCAGGCTGCTTGGTGAGCTCACTCTGGAGCAGGCCACATAGAACTGTCCATGTGAGAAGCAGTCGTCATTTAAGAAGCAGGGGTCATCATGTTTCTCAGAAATCTCTTCGGGGGGGGGGTTGACATCATGGTAGGAATGCACTCCCCTTATTTGAGGTTTCTTGGTGAATTTGAGGGGAGGGCATCCCTCCCCCCCTTTTTTTTTACAAAAATGCTTCTCATTTATGTTACATTTTAGAACGGGGACATAACTACATATTCAAAACACCATCAGAGCAATCCGATATTAAGCAAGTTCATATGAACCAGTTTTCTAGAACCCACATTGTGAGAAGTTAAATAACCTAATAAAGGCAACCAGTTTTCTACAAATTTGGAGTATATTTCCATTGTGGGTGTGAGTGTGGCTAAGCTGGGCCAGCAGCACCGATGGATTAAAGTACCCTGATCCTACACCTGACAGGTGTTGGGGGGGGATTATGTTTAAAGGCATCGCGGAGGCTGGGCCAGCAGCAGGGCTAAGGCAATCCCTGCATAGAATACAAAATTAAATCTCTGGAGATTACTTTAGATTCCTTACTCCTTACTTCTGAATCTGAGGCTTTTTCAATGATAAGAACCAATCTGCTTCGCTCTGAGTCACATTCATTATATAACGCTGCTAACAAAACCTGTTCACCTCTCTATTTTGGAATATTCCATAAAGTTGGCCAAGTTGCCCCTCATCTCTATCAGCTTCATATTCCCAAACTCCGTAGAGCCCTTTCTATGGCCAGATTCAATGTACTTCCTTCGGCCTTGTTATCTGCCCACTTTCAGGGTGCGCCCTTCTCTGATAGATGCTGCCCATGCACAAACGATCATATTGAAACGATCTCCCATGTATTGTTGCAGTGACCCTTCTATTATGCGCTACGTCTGGAATTCTTAAATCCTATTTTGACTCAATTAGAAGAGTATTCTGATGGTTTAAAGATCCTTACTCTTCTTGATAATCCAAATTGTGAGATAACAGAAACTGTTGCAAAATTTCTTTCTGGTGCTACTTCTATTCACCCTTTTTAAAAATTGATCAGTTTTCTATCGCTGGCATATTTATATGGCGATTCCTTTTATATGTTTTTGTAGTATTATTTTATGTCTTTGTTGTTATTGTTGTATATGAGTTTGTGAGTGTTACATGCCAATAAAGGTAATTGATTGATTGATTGGCTTAGGCAATCCTGCTGAGCAAACCTCCCCGGCGGCTGTAAGCATCCCACCTCCTCTCCTATACCTGACAAGCAGCTGCCTGTCCAGAGTAGGAGGGGGAGGGGGAGGAGTATTAAAAGCCACTGTGGAGGCAGGGCTGGCAGGATCACTAAGGCGTTACTGCTGGGGTGGGCTCCTTTGTGGCTTTAAGCACCCTGCAACCGCTGCTGCACCTGACAGACAACTGCCAGTTCCTTGGCACCTCTGCCGGGCTGGAGCTGGGGAGTGGGGCAGCAGCTGCTCAGCGTTCAGGTCTGGAGACTCTGAGAGGGAGGGAAGCCTCCAGGAAGCCACCTGGAAGTTCCTCAATGGGGAGTAGGGTTGCCAACTCTGGTTTGGAAAATCCCTGGAGACTTGGGGGGTGGAGCCAGGAGAGGGTGGGGTTTGGGGAGGGGAGGGGCCTCAGCACAGTACAATGCCATTGAGTTCACCTTCCAAAGCAGCCATTTTCTCCAGGGGAGCTGATCTCTTTCGGCTGGGGATCAGTTGTAAAAGCGGGAGATCCCCAGGCCCCACCTGGAAGCTGGCAACCCTAATGGGGAGGGATGCAGGCAAGAGCTCCTCATAAAACAGGGCCGAGCGCACAGAAGATGGGCGACGTGAGACTCTTTTGGCATGGGAGGCGGGTGAATAGATTCCCCCCCATCTGGCTCCCTCCTGGCTGACTGAGGGCCCCCACAGGCCCAGGCGCTGGAGAACTTGTGCAGGGTGGTGGTCCCCGCCCCCTGAACAGCCTAAAGGCCGGCCCCGGCTGCACCCACGAGGATTTCTCTATTTTTCTGGCCTTGTTGTGCTCTTGCTTTCCTCTTGCTGCCGCCCCCCCCCCACACACACACACACTGAGCTGTTTTGCTTTGGCACAGTGGGCGCTCTCACAAGTCACGGCTAATAGGAAACCAAATGAAGAAGCCAGCACGAAATGAGACCGCACGAACCGGGGGGGGGGGGGCGAAGCAGCGCCCTCTGCTGGGGGCTGGAGCAGACCTCGGGTTCCCCTCTCGGGGCCCAGTGCCTGGCTCTTAGGGGGGTTGGGGGGGCGTACTGTCTCCTTCCGGGGAGCCCTGCAGGGGGGTTGGGGCCCTGGCCTCACTCACAGAGTGTGTATCCTGTCAAGACACAGAGAGGGAGAGACCTTTCCCCCTCCTCCACAAGGGAGGGCTAGAATAGGAGGGCACCCAGTGAAGCTGATGGGCAAGCGATGCTGAGCAGACAAAAGGAAATGCCACTTTACTCTAGGAGCAGTGACACTGTGGGATCCCTTGCCAGTGGAGACGGTGCCAGCCAAGAGCACAGACAGCTTTCGAAGGACCTGAGAGAGACCCAGGGAGGAGAGGCTGCTTGGTGGCTACTGGCCAGGGTGACTTGGAGGAGCCTCCACCTGCAGAGGCAGACGACCTCTGAAGCCCAGCGGTGGAAGGCGGCAGCAGGAAAGGGACTCCTCCTCCTCAGTGCCTTCCGGGGCAGCTGGTTTCGTGTGTTGGACTCAGAGGCCCCCGACTCTGATCCAGGCCGGGCTCTGCTTATGTTCTTTTTGTCCCCCCTGGCCCTACATCCTTACCCTCCAAGTGGTGCCATTTCCTCTGTCATGCTGAATGGGGTACAGCCAGCTGCAATGGCTTCCCTTTAATATATGACTGCTATAATAGCAAGCCAGCCAGAATAATGAACTTTACAGGATGGAAATTCCAGCTTCTTGTTTTGCAAACTAAACATAGTTTTTATTTGCACTCAGATTTGTAGCTGCTGCAGCTGGTGAATGATGGGAGCAGCACACAGAGAGAGAAAGGCGGAGAGACAGCACACCCGGGCATAGGATGGATTGCGTGTGAAAGCCACCCACCCACCTTGGCTTGGGGCATGTGCTGAAATGCTGTGCTTTCACTGCCTGAGCAGTAGGTGTTGCCTTCGGACACCCTTCCGATGATGTCAGGGGGTGTGGCATATGCAAATATGCTACTGAGTTATGCTAATGAGCTCCTGCACCTCTTTTTCTTTTTCTTTTTTTAATAATAATTTTATTGGTCTTCAAAAAGAAAGAAAAAGAAAGTGAGAGTATTACATTGTAACAATATCTATTCAGTTTGCTCACACTTAACATAAAAACAAGAATTACTTAAAGCTTTACTAAGTTAACAAATATCTTTCTAACAACATTGTATTTTTAATAGTTACTAATTTTCTTTACTGCCATATATCTATTTATTTTTCTAATATATATAAATTTAAAGCAAATTTAACTGATTTAGTCCTCTAATAACATAGTCAGTCTTCTACTGATCTTTCAGCTGTGAGAAGTCAATCATTCTAACAATCATATTTTTAAAAAATAATGGGATTATATGGATCACAATTAAAAAAAACAGAACATTAACAACCTGCACCTCTTTTTCTACGAAATGCCCCCTGATATTATTGAATGGGAACTGTTTGGGTAAAATGCTGACTCCTGTGTCTACCCCTGTACCCCCTCTTAGTGCTGAGAGAGCATGGGGAGGGGGGAAGATGGATGTACTCTGGTCAAGGCGGAGCAGGAAAAAGATGGCCTGGAAAGTCCGGCTCCCAAACAGATTGCCTTGGAAAGTCCCACGGCTGTCGACATCGACCATCCTTGTTCTCCATTTCCCCCACTCCCCTTTTCAAACACTTGACATGCGAATAGTCATAGCAGAGGAAGGGTTTTTTTCCTTCCAACACTTAAGCGTGACAACATTGATAGGGCTCTAGGAAAACAAAACATTTCCCATTTTTCCTGAACCAAAATCTATTTAAGTCATTTATACCCCACCTTTCTCCCAAACAGAGACCCCAAAACCGCTTACATCATTTCTCCTCTCCTCCATTTCATCCTCACAACAACTCTGTGAGGTAGGTTAAGCTGAGAGAGTGTGACTGGCCCAAAGTCACCCAGCGAGCTTCCATGGCATGAGTGGGGATTCAAACCTAGGTCTCCCAGATCCTAGTCTGACACTCTTAACCACTATACCACGTCTTGCTATTTTATGTTGCTATTTCAGCAGTTTTGCAGACCTTTGTCACCTTTTTTAAAAAAAAAAACTTTACCTGGGAATGTAGGGACATGGTCAAAAAGTAATTCACCCATCGAATCAGATTCCAGAAGATGACATGGCTTAATCTAGAGATAACTAGTGGCCCACCCTTCTCTTGAAAGCTTCTGGGACATATGTACCAAAGAAAATATTTGAAACAGAGTCCTTTTGGTGAGTCACTGACATATTGTGCATACACACATTTTAAAAAAGCTTTAAGTCTCAGCAAACTAGCACAATCCAACCTGTCATGCCTGGATAGGGAAGGATGATGACAATACTCAGCTTTCGGTCACCAAAGGTATTTACCACACAGTTACACAATGTGCTGCAAGGTTCATGCACAGTCACCACGCGCGGATGCTTCCGCTTTTCCACAGTGAATCTCCAATGGCTGCCCCTGGAAGCAAAAGCTGGGAGGCTCCTCTCCATAGCATGGAATCCGATGGATTCTCACAGAACCCTGGATGTTGCCAGTGATGCGAATACATGAGATCACTCCTCAGTTCGGATTGCAACTGACTTTCAAATTGTGAGCAGCGCCCCCCCCCCCCAGACAACCCAAAAACGTTCGCTACGAGGGAGGCTGCTTTTAGGCTGATTCTCAGGTGACAACTTCTTATTCTTTGTGGTGAACGTGATCCAGTCCCTTCTTATTCCTTGTGCTATTTTCCTAACACAGCGAACACAAGGCTTGATGGCGAAGGGCAGGGTAACAAACCCGCAGAGTTCAGTGCTGCACTGATTCAGAACTAGCTTCTAAGCATAGCAGATTAAAGTATTTGGTTTGTAGGAATATAGACAATCATGTTTGTCATCAAGGTTCGGTATCTGTTAACTCAGAGAATGGTCTCTGGATTGTGTAACACTATAAAAAAATGGTTGGTATACCCAGGTGCAAAAGGCTAACACAGGTACCTTTGAATAGCTGCCTTTCTCTACTAAGAAACTAAGTGTGGTTAAATCAGGTGGGTCAAATGAGGAACCAGCACTCCCAGCGGCTCTTTGGTCCCTTCCTTCCCTGTGACCCTCTTGGTCCTAATTCTCTTCCCTGTTGGTCCTAATTCTCTTCCCTAATTCTCTACCCTGCTTGATGGCGAAGGGCAGGGTAACAAACCCGCAGAGTTCAGTGCTGCACTGATTCAGAACTAGCTTCTAAGCATAGCAGATTAAAGTATTTGGTTTGTAGGAATATAGACAATCATGTTTGTCATCAAGGTTCGGTATCTGTTAACTCAGAGAATGGTCTCTGGATTGTGTAACACTATAAAAAAATGGTTGGTATACCCAGGTGCAAAAGGCTAACACAGGTACCTTTGAATAGCTGCCTTTCTCTACTAAGAAACTAAGTGTGGTTAAACCAGGTGGGTCAAAGGAGGAACCAGCACTCCCAGCGGCTCTTTGGTCCCTTCCTTCCCTGTGACCCTCTTGGTCCTAATTCTCTTCCCTGTGACCCTAAGTCTCTTGTGGAATGGCATGGGAGCCCTCAGCACCCACTACCCATGTGCCCTCCTCACCCATCGACTTCTCTGCATTTGTGGCTGGAATGGGAAAGGAAGGAAGGCTCTGTGTAAGACCACCAGTGACAGTGCTGAAGGAGCTCAGGACTGCGGACTTGGTTCGCCTGTCTCCCAACAACATCATAAGGTAGATCCAGCTGAGAAAGAGTGACTGGCAGCAGCAGCGGCAGCAGAAGATGAAGACGAAGATGAAGACGAAGAAGACGAAGAAAAGGAGGAGGAGGAGGAGGAGAAGGAGAAGGAGAAGGAGAAGGAGAAGGAGAAGGAGAAGGAGAAGGAGAAGGAGAAGGAGAAGGAGATTGGATTTATACCCTTCCCTTAACTACCCAAAGGTGTCTCAGAGCGGCTTACAAACTCCTTTCCCTTCCCCTCCCCACAACAGACACCCTGTGAGGTAGGCGGGGCTGAGAGAGCTCTTGACAGAAACTGCTCTTTTTTCAAGAACAGCTCTTATCAGAACTATGGCTTGCCCAAGGCCATCCAGCCAGGTGCAAGTGGAGGAGTGGGGAATCAAACTCGGTTCTCCCAGATTAGAGTCCACACACTTACCCACTACACCAAACTGACCCCCACTGTAGTGCACAGTGGGGGTCATAAGAACATAAGGAGAGCCCTGCTGGATCAGACCAATGGTCCATCTAGTCCAGCATCCTATCTCACACAGTGGCCAAGCAGTTCCTCTGGAGGGCACAGAGGCCGAGGCTTTCCCCTGATGTTGCCTCCTGGCACTGGGATCCAGAGGCTTATTGCCTATGAACCTGGAGGTTCCCTTTAGTCACCATAGCTAGTAGCCATTGATAGACCTCTCCTCCACGAATCTAATTCCTTTTTAAAGCTGCCTATCCCTGTGGCCATCAGTACACCAGATTCCACATTTTAGTCACTCTCTGTGTAAAGACTTCCTTTTGTCCATCCTGAATCTACTGCCCATCAGCTTCATTGGATGCTCTCGAGTTCCAATATTTTGGGAAAGGGAGAAAAAATTCTCTAATGCTACCTGATTTCCAACCAAATAAGATCAAAGATGGCAAGGAGCTTGGCTATGAAGGGGAATATCTTTTGGACAAAGGGGATTCTTCTGATTGTCCTTATCTTGGAGGCATGGGAACCCCGCCAGCAACACCTGCACACCCCCGCGTACTGTTGTACTGGCAATGCAACAATGATCGCATTCACTAAAATATTTCCAAAATATTGAAGGCTATTGTGGTCGTCTTTAGAAAAGATTAGTGTGAAGTGTTGTAATCCTGGGGGATTATTTGTGGGACTTTCCGCCTAATCCCAGGAGGTTCCAGAACGTATATAACCGCTGCAAATACATTTTCTGCATCAGCTCTGGAGAGAAGTGCTCTCTGTATCGTGGAAAAAGCAGGTGAGGAAGAATACTGGTTAATGTTTTACTGCTCCTTCCGTAGAACAAATTTATATCTGTTGTTTTTGTGATAATTTATAGGCTCTGGATATACAGCCTGAGCATAGATTATTAAGCATTGGGTTTGATGGGAGAGAGGGAACTTTTCATTCATGGTAACATTTAATTGGGACTCCAGGAACGTTTTTGTGCTTATTGTTTTTACAGATTGATCAAGAAGAATGAAGGCTCTCTTTGTGCTTGCCTGCCTTTTGGCCACCACTGTTCCTTTTGAGGTAGCCCTGAAGAATCCTATTCCATTTCTAAGGTGGTGGTGGAAAGCGCCGTCAAGGCACAGCTGACTTAGGGTGACCCTGTGGGCCAGTTTGGTGTAGTGGTTAAGTGTGCGGACTCTAATCTGGGAGAACCGGGTTTGATTCCCCACTCCTCCTCTTGCACCTGCTGATGTGACCTTGGGTCAGTCACAAGCACTGGCACAGCTGTTCCTGAAAGAGCAGTTTGTGTCAGAGCTCTCTCAGCCCCACCCACCTCACAGGGTGTCTGTTGTGGGGAGGGGAAGGGAAAGGAGTTTGTAAGCCGCTCTGAGACTCCCAAGTGAAGGGCGGGGTATAAATCCAATCTCTTCTCTTCTTCTTCTTCTTCTTTTCAAGGCAAGAGGCGTTCAGAGGTGTTCTGCCATTGCCTGCCTCCACGTCACGGCCCTGGTCTCCCTTGGAGGTCTCCCATCCAAATACTTGCCGGGGCCAGCCCCTGCTTAGCTTCTGAGATCTGATGAGATCGGGCTAACCTGGGCTATCCAGGTCTGGGCACAGGTCTAAGGACGTAACAGTGATTCTAATTTTTAGGATTTATATAGGAAGTCCCAAACACTTGACATGGATTATCTCAGTATTCTGACTGAGGTTAGTAAGAGGAGGTTAGTATTACTAGAACCAGTCAGGTCACACATCCTGTTGTCTTGTCCGGACATCAGTTCTGCATCCAGAACTATCTGGCCACCTCAGGAGGTGAACAGGCTCTAGACCAGTGATGGCGAACCTTTTAGAGACCGAGTGCCCAAACTGCGACCCAAAACCCACTTATTTATCACAAAGTGCCAACACGGCAATTTAACCTGAGTACTGAGGTTTTAGTTTAGAAAAAAACAACTCATACATTAACTTAAGATGATCCAAACAAAGTAAGGAAAGCAATCCCAAATGCTTTCATTTAATTAAAATTATTTGGCAGAGAATTCAACACTTTAATGATGGTCTGGGCCTGGCTGCGGTAATAGCGCCCACAGAGAAGGCTCTGAGTGCCACCTCTGGCACCTGTGCCATAGGTTCGCAACCACTGCTCTAGACTCAAGCTGCCATCACCTAACGAAGAGGACTGGAAAGAAACCTAACACTTGAGCAGGGACAGTATAAATCCATCCATTGCAGGGTTTAGGGACAAATATGTTTTTGACTGTGATCAAAACTGCGTGTTTCTTTTCCCTGTAACTTGACTTTAGTGTCAGATAACTTCCTGTCATATGCTTGCTGCTCAGTGGGTCTCACGCACAGCAGGTGTGGGGTCTGGGAAGGCTGAAGCCTTGGGTGGCCAGGTCTGGGTTGGAAAATACCTGGAGACTTTGGGGGTGGAGCCGGAAGAGGGTGGGGTTTGGGGAGGGGAGGGGCCTCAGCATGGTACAAAGCCAAAGAGTCCACCCTTCAAAGCAGCCATTTTCTCCAGGAGAATTCATCTCGTCAGCTGGAGATCAGTTGTAAAAGCAGGAGATCTCCAGGCCCCACCCAGAGGCCGGCAACCCTGTTGAAGGCCCAGCTAGTGGGTCATGTTTGGTAGGCTTGGGGGTAAAGAAATAGTGGGCTACTCTGATGATTAATGGTTTGGGAGGGTGTGGCACCGCTCCTTAGAGTGACAACCTGAACGCAATCACAGAAAGGGTGGAATGTTTTTGAAAGTGGCCGTTGAACATGACGGCAAGCGAATGCGTGGTGTTCCTCCTCTCTCCCTCCAGGCTGGTAGCAGCAGTGAAAGCAAAGAAAGGAGGTATTTCAGACGCTCCTGTCCACCATGTCCAGAGTTGCCAAACTACCCACCAAACTATCCACCATTTGGCCAACCGCCATTCATCTGGCCTTATTATCCACCAGGCCCTGGAGCACCAGCTGACCAACCACCAGCCTTCTGGCCTTTTTATCCTCCAGGACCATTCCCGATCCCTCCACCATCGGATTGATCTGCCTTCTGGTAAGCATCAGTGGAAATACCTCTGGATAAGATGGTGGTGAAGGACAGCCTTTGTTATAGCCAGGGCTATTTTGGGGCAGGAACGCACAGGAACGGAGTTCCAGCTGGCTCCCAAGTTGGCAACGCCCAGCATGAACTCATTAGCATAATAGGCCACACCCAACAGCAGAAACTCATTAGGATTGGCTACATTAGGGGTGTGTGGCCTAACATGCAAAGGAGTTCCTGCTCCAAAAAAAGCCCTGGGTTTTGACAACAAACAAGGTAAACAGAATAAGAAGCAAAAGGTGGGTGTGGCTGGAGACCACACTTCTGGTAACATGGGGGTGTGGCCTAATGGGCTAATAAGCTGTGCTTTCAGGGGTGTGGCCTAATATGCTAATGATCCTCTGCTGTTGGGTGTGGCCTATTATGCTAATGAGTTCCTGCTGGGCTTTTTCTACAAAAAGAGCCCTGGAACTTACAGCTGTGCTAAGACCAGACCAGCCATTAGGGATAGGTACCAAGAGGCATAAGAATTTATTGTAGCTACAAAGGGTGACCCCTTGCTAGTGATTCAATTGCAGCGCAGATGTAGGGAAGAATCCTCAGAGGACACTTGAGGAATGGGGAAGTGAGGAAGGGGAGAGAGCAAACCCTCTATTCCATGCAAATGCCCGGCCTGATCCAATGGGGCAAAGGAGTATAAAGGTTTGCGGGGTGGTTGTAAGGTGGAGCTGAGAAAGCATTCTGAAAGAGCAGGTCCTGAGAATGGTGGCACAGTGGCCAGGCCGTTTCTTCTAAAACCAAGTCACTGATCTGCACTTTTCTTTGTGTCACAGGACCCAGCTGAGAGGTTTTCACGACTTGTTGGCTTCCCAAGCTCTCCAAAAAGGGATTTGCTTCTCTTCACTCTTAATACCTGCTGGTTCTGATTTTCTAGCAAGTTTTCTCCCCCCCCCCCCCCCCCTTTTCTGTTTCAGCTTTGTAATCCGTTCATTTGAATAAATGCTTCCCGCACAAATCTTTCTGCATATTGGTTGTTTGTCTTTACTGTGTCCTTATGTGTGTATATTCACAGGTGAGTGCGCAAGTTTTCCTACTGTTTAACTTTGAAACGGAGGAGTGTGCTACAAGTTGAGAGCTAGTTTGGTGTAGTGGTTAATAGCAGTAGACTCTAATCTGGAGAACCGGATTTCATTCCCCACTCTTCCACATGCAGCCAGCTGGGTGACCTTGGGCCAGTCACAGTTCTCTCAGACCTTTCGCAGCCCCACCCACCTCACAGGGTGTCTGTTGTGGGGAGAGGAAGGGAAGGAGATTGTAAGCTGCTTCAAGACTCTGTTGGGTAGTGAAGGGCAGGGTATAAAACCACTTTTTCTTCTTCTTCTTCCCCCATCTTTTAAAAATGTTAAAATTAATTTGACATTTTACCTTTCACACATGTTGGATAATGTACTCTCAATGCACTGCAGCAATCATTTGCAACTGGGATTTCCCTGTTTCACACAGGAAAATCCACTTGCAAATTATTGCTGCAGTGCATACAGACTGCAGCAATTGAGGGAAAACAGCAATGTGAGGAAATAGCCATGGAGAAGAAGTGAAAAAACAGTTAATATTTCATTTCAACAAGGAAGTTGCAGCCAACCAAATTTTCCCCAATTTTTTATACTTTGCCCAGATAAACTAGAGTTACCAACTTTGGGTTGGGAGTACCTGGAGGTTTTATGGGTGGAGCCTAAGGTGGGTGGGGTTTGAGGAGGGGAGGGACCACAGCAGGGTACAATGCTGTGCAGTCCACCCTCCAAAGTGGCCACTCTCTCCAGAAGAATTGATCTTGTTCACCTGGAGATCAATTCTAATAGCGGGAGATCTCCGGGTGCCACCTGGAGTTTGGCAACCCTGAGGTGAACAGGCATTAGCCCACCCTATCTATCATCCAGTGAACCTTTCAGCAACATCTGTCAGTCTAACATACACGAACCAGTTTCAGTGACCATTTAAAAAAAACACAAACCCAACATCGGATATTATTGTAGTTCTCTTAATGGACAGTAGATGGCAGACGAGATACAAGCTCCAAACCAGCCTTCTCCTAATGCTGTACCTACTGGGAAAGCGGTGTGTGTGTGGGGGGGGAGGTTTCCTCGGGGTGAGCTTTTCCCAGTCTTTGGCACAGAGGGCACCGTGTGTACAGGCGACGGTGGAAAGGGCCTGCAGTCTTCTCCCAAGCAATGCAAGTTGTGTAATGCTGCAGCAGCCTCAGGGGCAGAGTCAACCTGGGACCGAAGTCCAATGGGGAATTTAGGTTGCCACAAATATTTCTTAGCCTGGTTGCCCCGCCACAGTCCTGGAATGAACTCTCTGCAAGTCTCATAGAAAAGATAACGACTTCCAGGCCATTTGATATGAAAACAACAGAAAACAATGATGCTGGGTCAGTCCTAGGGACTGATTCCCACCTGGGATTCTTGTAAGTATGTGGGGACAGGACTCCACAGCTTAGAGGGAGCATTGGTGGGGAGGGAGACGATTTTCACCTATTCCCACGGCAGCTGAAAATCCCCCCTGAAATGCTGCTCCTGGGGTGTTCCCAAGGAATAAGTGGGAGGCCTCCTGCAACAGGGGAGACTCAGCAAAAATCACACACACACACAGGAAAGTCTAGGTGGGATCCAAGGGAGAAGTCTGAACTGGTGTGTAGGACTGTTTCATATCTGACTTTTCACCTAGGGTGGCCAGCTCTGGGTTGGGAAATACCTGGAGATTTTTTTTTGGGGGGGGGGTACAGCCTGAGGAGGGTGGGGTTTGGGGAGGGGGGACTTCAATGGGGTATAATGCCATAGAGCCCGACTCCCAAAGTGGCCATTTGCTTCAGGTGAACTGATATCGGTCTCCTGGAGATCAATTCTCCAGCCGCCACCTGGATGTTGACAACCCTACTTCCACCCAACCCGGTCAAAGCATCCAACATATATTTTCGATAGACTTCGGTGGTGGGAAGGGCCATCAAGGCACAGCCCACTTACGGTGGCCCCTGCAGGGTTTTCAAGGCACGAGGTATGTTCAGAGGTGGTTTGCCGATGCCTGCCTCTGTGTAGAGGCCCTGGGCTTCCTAGGAGGTCTCCCATCCCAGTAATAACCAGGGCCAACCCTGCTTACCTTCACCCATCCAAGTCAAGGCAATACGATTTAGCTTACCAACATCCCAGAACTGAAGTTGAAACCTGTTTTTCTTTTTATCACTCGTGTGACTGAATGCTTATAGGAAGTATCCCAGCTTTGCTATCCAAAGATCCCTTACCCGGAGATCCCAGGATTGGAACTGGGATTTTCTCCCTGCGTGAGTGCTCCGGGCCTTTCCCCCAGCCCTGCAGCAGAGACTTTGCGTGTAAGGCCTCAGCTCTCCCAAGGAATATCTACATTTCCTGCAACTGCCCAGATCCAGCCAAGGCGGAGGCCTCTTTGGGAGAAAGCCCCACCTTCCAATCATCCCAACGCCATGTTCATGCTCCAGGCATACTTACGGCAAATGCTGCTGAAGACAGGCTTCCCAGCTTCAGGTTTGGGAACTCCTGGAGATTTGGGGATGGAGCCTGGGGGGAGGTCAGGGACCTCAGTGGGTACAGTGCCATGGAGTCCACCCTCCCAAGCATCCGTTTTCTCCAGGGGAACTAATGTCTGTAGCCTGGAGATGAGCTGGAATTCCAGGGGATCCCCAGGTCCCACCTGGGGAGCTTGGTAGAGGTGTAATGTTATAGATTCGCCCTCCAAAGCTGCCATTTCCCCCAGGGGAGCTGATCTCTGTAGTCTGAAGAACAATTGCTATTCCAGGAGAACTCCAGGCCCCGTCCAAAGGTTGGCAACCATCAGAAAAGCGCATGACACGGATTCATTGCATGCACAGGGGCTCTTGCACTAGAGTGCCTCCTGTAGACTTCTGCCCCAGCACACCCACCCACATAATAATGACAGGTTTGTCACTAAGAAAGAGTCATTATGCGAATTTTTTTTGCCAGAAGAACGAATGTGTGAACGGAAACTTAATTTAAATAGGGAATGCCCAAACTCCTTTTTCCTTGCTGAGCCACAGAGATGCCTGGGTCAGGTGACTTTCTGGGCTTCACTTTGCTAGTCTATACATTGGGGACAATGTTGATATACTTCCAAAGGTGTTTTGTGAGGTTTAGTTATAAACATTCACAGTATGGTCCGTCAAGAGGTGTGTGTGTGGGGGGGGTGCTTGTGCACATTGGCTCCTTTCTAGGTTGCCTGATTTTGTTTCTAGGGGGCTGGCGAAAGGGCAGTCCTTCTTCATAGGGGAGATGATAGTCCTCTGTTCTTTTGGGACCTCACATCTCAGTGAGTCAACCATCTTAGGACATTCACTGAATCATTAAATGCTTTTTAGACCATCTGTGATAGTGAGGTAAATGCTAACCAAGGGACTGTCACCCTTCCATGTTTAGTAACCCCTAGTTAAGCCGCCTCCTAGGTTAGTGTTATAAATTAGAAACTGATAACTAAGTTTTTTTCAGAGGGTTAAAAGGATATGATACAGCCCTCTTTCTCTTCAAAATTGGCTTGACCGAAGACAACAGAGGGACACAAGTCATGAGCTGGTAACGCTACAGAAAATTATGCCTCTGTCATAACATCTTTAGGCCGGGGGGGGGGGGCTTTGTTTATAGCCATCCTATTTGTCACTGGCAGTATTAAGCAAAGAATAAAGGCAATTTTCCCATCCAGACGTTGGGTTGATTTCTTAAGAATATGTTTGGTGTTCTGGAAGGATACGTCGTACTTTCTATCTGCCAAAAACCGCTACTGGAACAGACTATGCCGTGTCATGCTGTTTCTTTTGGGGCGTGGAATTAAAAACAAGCCTTGACTATTATCTTGGCTGTGCTGAGGCTGCCGCCAAGCACACGCTCAGGGCCAGAACCCCTCCCCAGTATGTTCATGAACATCAAAAGGACTGCTATCGGATGGGAGTGATCTTAGCAGGTCTACTTGGAAGCAAGTCACGTTCTGTTCAATGACTCTTAATACCAGGAAATAATTTTTAGGATGGTAGCCTTCATGTGCGAACCCACTATTAGTCACCTCAGCTTCCATTCAATTTCTATGTCTGAGTTTAAGTTGCACCCTCGGTAGTTTTCCTTTGACAAAACTTGCCAACTGTCAGTGGCCATTCCAAGGGCGTTAATATTTTTGCTTGCTGCCTCAGGAGTCAACGTCTCCATGCCCCACTCCATAGAACTCCAAAAAGGTCTTGCTTGCTACCAAGTGTTTTCTCCTTCACTGTTGCTGATGTTAGATATTTAGAACAATGGGACAATATAAGCTTTGACATTCTTGTCATTCTCAAACCTTTCTTTCAAAACCCTGCTGAATACTCCAACACACGAGCCCAAAACTGGAGTGTAGTGGCTGGGGTGTTCGGTGTTGGCCTAGAATCTGGGAAACCTAGATTAAAATCTCCACTCCACCACAAATAGGGTTGCCAGGCAGTGCTGGTTTTATACTGGAAACTCTATGATTCCTAGAGCTACTCTATGTCACCTCTGACAAGCCTAACCACAAAGCTTACTGGATGACCTTGGGTCAGTCACTGTCACTCAGCCTAACCTGTTTCACAGCTATGTTGTGAGGGTTAAACGGAGGAGGGAAAACCAGTGTACATTGTCTGAACTCCTTGTTGAATCAGACCATTCCAGCATCCTGTTTCACACAGTGGCCAACCAGTTGCCCTGGAGGACCTACAGACAGGGCATAGAGGCCAAGGCCTTCCATTGGTGTTGCCTCCTAGTGCTAGCATTCAGAGGTATAGTGCCCATTCCCAAGGAAATCCCTTGATTTCCACAGAACTGAGAAACGTCCTTTGAACAGGAGCCATAGTAGATGCCTTTTTAAGTCCATTTCGGAAGATGACTGTATCTTTTCTTTTTTTAAACACTAGGATTGAGATCTCACCACATATCTCAGGAAGTTCTCAGGGCATTTTTTTCTGGGAACGTGCAAAGCTGAGCATTTCCAGATGTTTATAGACAGAAAATACTTATACCATCTCAGGTTACAGGAATCTCTAGCGTGGGTGATAAATGCGGTAATTTCATTTCCCCAAAGAGCTGTCATAAAGAAATATAGCCTGATAAATGCAGACATTGGTCCAGAAATCTTATTAAAAGGAGATGAGCCATCTGGATTCAGTCTGTATGATGATGCCCCGGATTTACAGCTGGGGGCACAGGAGAAGGGGAAGAGGAGTTCCGGAATGGTTCCTCAGTCATGCCCATCTTCCAGCCACTATTATGGTTGCCAGCCTCCAGGTGAGGCCTGGAGATATCTCTCCTAGAGAAAATGGCTGCTTCAAAGGGTGGACTCTTATGTCATTGTACCATGTGGAGGCCTCTCCTCTCCCCAAACCCTGCCCTTTCCGGGATCCACCCCCAAAGGCTCTAGGTATTTTCCAACCCAGACCTGGCAACCCTAGCCACTATCTACCAGAGGGCATCTGATTTTCTGCTTGCGTAACCTCAATCCTCTCCTGCAGTGAAAGTTCCTGAAAGTAAAGCTCTTGAAGTCCTTGCTCCTTTCCACTGGTGACAGTAAATCCATTTGAAGTAACTCCAGTACCTAAAATCAAAATGTGGGATGGGGTTATATCAGATGTATTTTAAAAAGGCACTCTCCCTCCAAGATCATCCATAGTGAACAAAAATTATCCATAAGTGATGAGATTTGGATGCTTTATTCCAGGGGTCATTTCGTAGAAAAAGAACTAGGGGGACTCATTAGCATAACTCATTAGCATATGCCACACCCCCTGACATCACCGGAAGTGTGTCCTCCCCACAGCCGGCGGCGACCTCCAGCAGGCACCAGCAGGGAGCTCCAGGCCCCGCCCTCCCGCACCTCACCCGGGGGGATAGCGTCCCCCCGCGTCCCCCCCCAAACGACCCCTGCTTTATTCATTTTCGCTCTTAGCCCACAACTCAGTCACACTCTAGGCAGGCCTGTTAATTGAATGTTTTGAGAGCTACTACCCTTGTGGACTTGTTTGTACCCCTGCAGATCTTTCTCTTGGAAAGAGGCCTCCTTGCCAGCTAAATAACTCCTTGAATTTTTCAGAGTTCAAAAATAAGACATTTTGTGTTTGTGTGTAATGCCTTTTGTGGGTCTCACTATGGTAAATATTTCATTTGTGTTTTATTTCTCTGATTTAATGTGGGATTTTATCTGTATGTTGCCATGGGCTAAAATGTAGGCCTCTAGAATAAGAAGGGGGGGGTCTGGATGTGTGACTAAAGTGTATTATGACTGAATGTCAGCAGTACCCTGCTGGTTGTTGACTGGTTTGGAGAGAGGAAGAGAGTTGAGTGGGTGAAGAGGGTGGAGTGTGAGAAAAATCTGTGTTCTTTGTGGAAATTGTTAGCCTAAGTGGTAGGGATGCGCGTCTTCAGGTGGGAGCAAGGGATCCTCTGGAATTACAGCTCATCTCCAGACTACAGAGATCAGTTCCCCTGGAGAATATACCTGCTTTGGAGGGTCGACTCTATGGCACTGTACCCCACTGAAGTCACTGTCCACCCCAGGCTTCATTCCCAAATGTCTGGGAGTTTCCCAACTCCTTGGTATGGCAACCCTAACCCCCCATCCCCCTGCTGGTGGCCAGAGGGGACCTGGCAACCCTAAAGTGGCAAGTGAGGAAAATAAGTATGTGTGGAAGTTGTTAGCCTAAGTAGCAATTGTGAAAATAAGCCTTTGTAGCTAGATCCATTTAAGGAACTTTAGAGAAAAAAAGGACTGTACCTATCTGAAAACCATACTGCTTATGAACCATACTGAAACCATTATGCTATTTTAAATAAATTCTGTTTGTGTTTAAGAGAAAACAACTGTTTTGTTTAGAGTAAAGAATTCCTTTTTTACCTCAGAGCCATCCCACACAATGACCATTCTCTCATTCTACCGAGTATAACTAAGCTTTCCTGTTCTTTGATTCCAACAAAGAATTCTGAAGATGGGTTCCACAGAGCTTCAGCTGTGGCCCTGGTGTCTCCACGGCCACCTCCAGTGCTTGCCAGTAAAGGTCCTGGCGTCCCCTTCCCATTCAGCAATGTGGGCATGGTGGGGGGGCTGGGATATTCCATGCACTCCACAAGTCACTGCTGTGTCTAGCTATGATGAGATGTGAACCAAGGACTCTATGACTCATCTTAGGCCCAGGGGTCATTTGGGGGGGACGCGGGGGGATGCCATCCCCCCGGGTGAGGTGCGGGAGGGCAGGGCCTGGAGCTCCCTGCTGGTGCCCGCTGGAGGTCGCCGCCGGCTGTGGGGAGGACACACTTCCGGTGATGTCAGGGGGTGTGGCATATGCTAATGAGTTATGCTAATGAGTCCCCCTAGCTCTTTTTCTACGAAATGACCCCTGCTTAGGCTTTATGTTGTCTCATTTTTTTAAAAAAAGCAGACCATCATAAGAGAAGCGATATAAAAACATCCCACTGCCAGCCATTGAATCTTTGCTGCTGACCACCCAGGAAAAAAGAGCAAAATATGCTCCCTTCATTCCCCAGCTTTAAGATAAGCTGCTGATGTTTTCAAAAAAGAAGAAGCAGGAGAAGACAGAACTAGATGTTGTGTAAGATAAAGTTCCTAGAACCAATTCCCTTAGGCCAGGCATACATTGGGAAATCAGCTGCCACAGCGATAGTGTTCTGCTCCAGGATGGGAGGGGTGGGGAGTCAAATTGTATTTTCTAAGGAAAGGGCAGTAGAAGAGTTTTAGTGCATTTGCGGATGCTGATCAATCTACTCTGTGGCCTACATACCTCACTTTTGCTCATGGTAATGAGCAGGAGCAGAAATTGACCCGGCTGCTGTTAATGGTAGAAGAAGAAGAGTAGGCTTCTATATCCCACTCTTCTCCAGGGGTCATTTCCTGTGGGAGCGCACTGGAGTGGAGCTCCGGCAGTAAAGAGCCCAGGGGGCGGGCACATGCAACAAGCCCCACCCTGTGCTCCCAGCAGCCCTCAGTCAGAGTAAGAAGCAGCCAGGTAAATTGCAGAGCCCCCCCCCCGGTCCAAAAGAGTCCAGTGGCACCTTTAAGACCAGGTGTTATTCAGGTACAAGCTATCCCTCCTCTGTGAGGGACAGGTCTGCACGTCCCCGTCCCCCCAATAGCTAGCAATCCAAAACAGTCCAGTGGAGCCTGAGCGGTGAGTATTGCCTTCTGACACACGTCCGGTGACGTCAGGGGGCGTGGCATATGCAAATAAGTCATGCTGATGAGTTATGCTAATAAGCTCCTGCACCTCTTTTTTTACAAAATGACCCCTGCTCTTCTATAACCTAAAGAGTCTCAACTCAGCTTACAATTGCCTTCCCTTCCTCTCCCCACAACAGGGACCTTGTGAGGTAGGTGGGGCTGAGTGGGTTCCGAGAACTATGACTGACCCAAGGTCACCCAGCTGGCTTCATGTGGAGAAGTGGGGAATCAAACCCAGTTCTCCAGATCAGAGAGTCCAGTGCTCTTAACCACTACACCACGCTGGTATAAATTGCTGGATATGTTCAGGCGATGAATGTGCCAAAAAGAGAGACAGTTAAATTCTGCACTTAGAACAAAACACACAAACTTAATAAATCACTTATTGACTCAGCATCAGTTCCGCTTCCAGATTTAGAGAGAACATCAGTGACAGAGGGGAAGTAGAGAACAGAACAAAATGAGAGGAACCTTCAGGTGGACCCTGGAGATCTCCCACTATTACAGTTGATCTTCAGATGACCAAGATCAGTTCCCCTGTAAAAAATGGCTGCATTGGAGGATGGACTCTAAGACATTATACCCTCCTGAAGTCCCTCCCCTCCCCAACCTCACCCTCCCCAGGCTTTAGCCCAAAAATCTCCAGGTATTTCCCAACCCAAAGCTGGCAACTCTAATTAGTGGGAGCTTGAGGTTAGGATTCCTCCAAGACCCAGGAGGTCAGAAATAGCAACTGTATGTGTGGTGGGTACAGAGATTTGTAGGGTGCCTTGAACAAAATCACCCTGAGTAGAAGCAGTTATGTGCAGAGGTCATTTCGGGGGGGATCGCGGGGGATCGCAGTTCCCCCGGGTGAGGTACGGGGGGCGGGGCACATGATGAAGCCCCACCCCCTGCTTCCAGCCCTCATTCAGCCAGGAGGAGCCAGGAGAAGAGGGAGGGTAAGTTGCTTCCTCCCTGCCTCTCCCCACCCCTGCCTGCCTGGGGCCAGGGAGGGCCTTCGCGGGGCTTCCTTGCACTCCCGCCGGCCTTGCAGGTCCACTGCCGGGCCCCTCATGGGGCTTGGCAGTGGAGCTGCAAGGCCGGCGGCGGTGGCCGGGACCGTTGGGGGCGGGGTGTGTGGCCTTATGACACATTTCCTGTGATGTCAGGGGGTGTGGCCTTATGACACACTTCCGTTGATGTCAGGGGGTGTGGCATATGCTAATGAGTCATGCTAATGAGTTCCCCTAGCTCTTTTTCTACAAAACGACCCCTGGATGTGGTGAAGAGATGCTTCCATGCTTTTTGCTCTCACCATGAGGACTATGAACTTGAGTGACAGGAAGGGACATGAGTTTCTCAGGGCGGCAAACATTTGCTCCTGAAAGAGTGGAAGTCCTGAGACACAGGAGTGTGGAGGGGACTGCTTAAATCTAAAATTTCTGCCCCTGCAAAAACAGAGCGGAAAACAAACCGGCAACAGCCCTCAAGTAAAAAAAAAAAAAAAGCTCAACTCATTGAGTCAAAATGTGCTGCGATTCAGGGAGATGTGAAATAGGACCGTCACCTGAAAAGCACCAAGAGAAGGAACACTACTGCGAGACGGTGAGGAAATGATGTCTTGGGTTTTCCAGAACATTACCAGGTCTTCACTAGAACAGACTGTCCGTGCTGCTGCTGTGGTACATCTCCTCTTCAAAAGGAACACTACATTTGAATACTAAATAAGGAGCTACCCATAAAATAAGGAGCAGATGGCAAGCCTACAGGAAAACCATGTTAGCAGGTTAACAGTAGATGATCTCTATCTGTGTTTCATTCAGTTTGTCTGTCTATCTGCACTGTTGTCTAGCTCCTAAAGCCAATAATGCCTAATGCCACTAAAACTGGACACTCTTGCTGCAAAATCTGACTCGGATGGCTCTGACAATTCAGCTCCCTCTTGACCCTGTGGCCCTGACCTAGGGTTGCCAAGTCAAAACCATAGAGTTTTCCCTCGGATGACCGTGGCCCTGCCCCCAGCATGCCCAGCGTCATAACGTCACTTCCTGGTGATGCGCACGCTGGGGTGGGGTTCCCCCCGAGGCCCGATCCACCGGCAGCGGGGAACGGGCCTCTGGGGCGGGGGGTTCCCCGCCCCCCAGGGGGACCTGGGAAGCCTACCCTGACCTGGAGGGCCCAGGCGAGCCTGATCTTGTCAGATCTCACCTGGTAAGCAGGGACAGCCCTGGTTAGTACTTGGATGGGAAACCACCAAGGAAGGAGAGGCAGGCAATGGCAAGCCACCTCTGGACATCTCTTGCCTGGAAAACCCTCAGGGGTAGCCGTAAGTCAATTGTGACTTGATTGGGGGGGGGGGAATATTTTGACCATGTCTTTGAATTTTGGCATCTTCTGCAACAGATGTCTGAAGAAGTGTGCTTTGCACACAAAAGCTTACACTTTGAATAAAACGTTGTTGGTCTTAAAGGTGCCCCTGGACTCAGGCTTTGTTCATCTGGGAGACAGACAGGGTTGCCAGGTCTGGGTTGGGAAATACCTGGAGATTTTGGGGGTGGAGCCTGGGGAGGGCGGGGTTTGGGGAGGGGAGGGGCCTCAGCAGGGTATGACGCCATGGAATTCACTCTCCAAATCAACCATTCTCTCCAGGGCAAGTAATATTGGTCATCTGGAGATCAATTGTTGTTTGTTTGTTTTTTGGCCCCCCAAAGAGGAATTTTTTTATTTGCATTTTCTAAAACTACAACAGAAATAAGGGAGGGGAAATCTACAATCTATGGGAAAAAGTAAAGAAACCAAACTAAACCCCCCAAGTGTGGACATTATACAATGCCAGTTCGGTGTAGTGGTTAAGTGTGCGGACTCTAATCTGGGAGAACCGGGTTTGATTCCCCACTCCTCCGCTTGCACCTGCTGATGTGACCTTGGGTCAGTCACAAGCTCTGGCACAGCTGTCCTTGAAAAAGAGCAGTTTGTGTCAGAGTTCTCTCAGCCCCACCCACCTCACAGGGTGTCTGTTGTGGGGAGGGGAAGGGAAAGGAGTTTGTAAGCCGCTCTGCGACTCCAAGTGAAGGGCGGGGTATAAATCCAATCTCTTCTCCTCTTCTTCTTCTTAGAAAACTGTTGTTACTCTTTAACATTTACTTTAGACATGAAGAGTGCCCACCAATCATCACTTCTGTCTTTGAAACCAGCTTATCTGACGACACAGAAAGAAATTCCAAGGCTAGTACCCAAAATCACAGCCCTTAAGAAATATTGGCATACCCTGTTACATCCCCCGCCTCCCCAGACAAGCTATTTTGGACCCAAATGTCCCTCAGCAAGAACATTCAAAAAGAAATATCTTCTTCCGTCTTCAGTGTATCTATCTGGAGATCAATTGTAATCGTGGGAGACCTCCAGGTGCCACCTGGGGGCTGGCAACTCTAGAGACAGCTCAGAACACATGCTGGAAGGAGCTCCAATCAGAGTCAGCCAGAAGTCTTCCTCATCTTATCTGACATCTGGTCAGTGACCTGCCTTGGAAATGTACTGATACATGACATCCTTGCCTTCTTAGTAACAAGAAAATGTTGCGTCTGCCTGGAGGAGTCGCGTGTGGAGAGGCAATCGGTTATCGTACTTTTTTGTTCGTTTCTGGGCTTCCAAGCGCAAGCTCCGAATGTCAGGGGAAACTAAACAGATGCTTCATATTCAGACAGTGAGGCTGTGACCAAAAGAACTTTAATTTGCACTGTGCAAATTAAAATCCAACTGATGTTGTGAAGCAGTGCTTGTGCTCCAAACCTGGCCAGAGTGACTGTGGCAGTGGCCAGACAGTCAGTGAATCATTATGGCTGCAAATTCCTAGGATTTAATTTCTTCCTGGTGTTTTTTCTGAGAACAGATCCGGTAGAAGTGGAGACAAAATGCTGGATCTGCAGAGCAAGTTATGCTCTAAGTGCATTCTTTAAAGACCAGGTGAGAGTGCTTCTCAGTGTGTCTATGTTCAGACACTGAGAGCCTGAAGAGAGATATTTACACCAGTTGTCTCTGAACCAGAAATTTCCTGCACTTTTAAACCTACCTAAATTACAACTCAGACCATCTTTCAGAAGCTTCACTGATTTTTGAAAATATGGTTTGTTCTCTGGTTTGTATGACTTACACCAAGGCAGGCCATGGTCCATTTTGCTCAGGATCACCTACTCTAGCTGACAGGGGCTCTTAGGCAGAAAAAGATCCTTCCCAGTATCTCCTGTTAGCAGCCATTTGGCTGGAGAGGGTGTGATCAAAAGAACTGTGTGCAAAGGGGTTAGAACAATTCAGTGGAATTTTGATTGCTTCCCCCCCCCTATTGGACCAGCTGACCTCTGGGATGCATTACACAATTTTATGGAGGACGCATTACCAGTGAAATACTGGGTTCTCAGCTGCAGTCAGAAGAAAGCTTGCAGAGAGGAGTTAGTGGGCTGAAAGGAAGCTCAACCTGTTGCGTCACCTGCTGATTCTCCTTTGCACAGTACCTTCTCCGGATTTTAGAACCCAGTTTTCTTCAGCCAGACTGAGGATTCAGCCCAAAGAGTGTCCGGCTGTCCTCACCCAGAGCCAGGGCTTTCTCTGTCCTGGCTCCGACCTGGTGGAACTGTCTGCCGACTGACATCTGGGCCCTGCGGGATCTATTACAATTCCAGAGGGCCTGCAAGGCAAAGACGTTCTGCCAGGCATACCGTTGAGGACAGCAATTGTATGGTTAGTCCTCCTCTCTCCCCTCCTGCCCCTGCTGATCAGGGTTAGGAAACCTGTGAATTATGGCACCTTAGGATTCAGGACCTTGATGTTCCACTGTTCTTCATTTTAACGGTTTAAATCATTATGTATTTGCTTTTAACCCGTTGTACACCACTGTGAGCCCGCCTCGTGGTGTGGGTGGTATAATAATAATAATAATAAAAAAAATAATAACAACAACAACAACAACAACAACAACAACAACTATTATTATCATCATCATCATCATCATCATCATCATTATTATTATTATTTAAAACATTTGCAGGGGAGAAATTGAAGAACATCCACCCTCTTGCCTTCTGATTCTCCCCTGCAAATATTCTCTTCCCTTAAATCCGCATGACAACAAAGGGTTTTGAAGGTCACATTTGCTGAGATAATGAATAATTCTGACCTAAGTTTCAAAAGCAGCCTGCCATATGGCATTGGGGGCTGTTGCTCTAGACTAAGAAGCAAGCCCCCTAAGGAAATTTTTAGGAGATTTTTATGCTGCCTCTCTGGAGTCCTCCTTATGGTGGCTTACAATAAAAATAATTCATTCTCAATCAAGGCATTACAAACAAAGTGATAAAAGCAAGACAATAGACATATATGGCAGCATACAACTAATATCCTCGTTCTTTGGAACAGTGGCCACTGTTTGATAGAGATTCAAGGGACCTGTCCAATAACACCCAATTTGGAAGACACAATTTTCAGTGAGAATGTCAAGCCGAAAGCTTCAAAAGTCAGAATCAGTGTCCCCTCAGTCTTCATCATAGATGCCTTCTGATACAATCTTCGGTTACTGTGATATCATCTCTAATTCTATTCTTAGGGTTCTTTCTTGCAAGATGACTTGCCTGGACCTCTTAGTGCCTTTATTTTGCAAAATAACAAAAGAAATGAGGAACGGGGGAAGCGAGATCCATTTCCTGTTTCCAGGAGACATTTGTTAAGACTGGGATGGAAGATGTTCCCAGAGTTCTATGCGCAAACCAGATTTGTCCTTTCCCCTGTATTTCCCCTCTACCTTAAACAAGAACAATTTGAGTGTGTGTGTGGGGGGTTGTAGTACAATTCTTACAGTTTATAAAATGTCTTAATTCATTTTTATCATGGCCTGGTTATGAATACCAAACTCAATCACATAGAGAACGTGCAGGTCTTGGCTTTGGAACACTGCGCCCCCTTAGTCTCCTGTTCCCATGGTGTTGTTGGAAGTTACATAACTGGTTTGGCCGGTGCCTGGATTGGAGACCTCCTAGGAACCCTTTATTGATTCCTGTAGTGTAAGAAAGGTGGGATGTAAGCAGGGTTATTTTTGGGCAGGAACTGCACAGGAACGGAGTTCCGGCTGGCTCCCGAGTTGGCCACGCCCAGCAGGAACTCATTAGCATAACAGGCCACACCCAACAGCAGAGATTCATTAGGATTGGCTACAATTAGGGGTGTGTGGCCTAACATGCAAAGGAGTTCCTGCTACAAAAAAAAAAGCCCTGGGTTTTGTCAACAAACAAGGTAAAGAGAATAAGAAGCAAAAGGTGGGTGTGGCTGGATGACCACACTTCTGGTAATATGGGGGTGTGGCCTAATATGTGAATGAGCTGTGCTCTCAGGGGTGTGGCCTAATAGGCTAATGAGTTCCTGCTGTTGGGTGTGGCCTATTATGCTAATGAGTTCCTGCTGGGCTTTTTCTAGAAAAAGAGCCCTGGATGTGTCATAAATAAATTTTTAAAAATTCTGGGGCATGGACTGCAAGAGCAACTGCTTGGCATGCAGAAGGTCCCAGGCTCAATCCCTGGCATCTCCAGCTAAAAGGCCCAGTTAGTAGGTGATATGAAGGACCTCTGCCCAAGACCCTGAAGATCTGCTACTCTCAGTCTGAGTAGACAATACTGACCTTGATGGACCGGTGGTCTGATTCAGTACAAGGGATTCACATGTTTGTTCATTCTAATAGCATTTCAGATGCTTTAGATACAGCTACATGCAACTTTATGCTTATTATCTGATCAGAGTTTTATTAGTGGTTTGATTGACACTTTCTCATGTCCAGAGCATTAGAATTCTTATCTTCATCAGGGGTGCTTTAAATTCTCCCCCGCCCCCTTCCAGACACATTCAGATAAGAGTTAGCGCTGCTGGCCCAAAGCCACACAGTAATCTTTATGGCTCAGCAGAACTTTAAATCTGACTCTGCTTGTCTGCTGAGCAACTTGCAGGCAACGGGAGTAGTAAAGACTTACCTTTGTGGGAAAACACCAAATGCTTCTTCTACTAGCAGCGTCTGTGATTGTAAAACGATCATTGTATGTGAGCTCAATGTTTTCTGCAATGTTTAAAAAATGAAATGCAGGGAGGAATAGATCAGTGGTGGGTGGTATAATCTATGGATACAAGTTATTTCTCAACATGGCACCTTATTGCACTCTGAACAGGATTCTTTTAACAGCCTTAATACAGCCTGGAGAGTGTGCAATAATCCGGCAGCCATCTCCATGCCTTTTCCCACTCTGCAGAGAAGATGGCTGGAGGCATTTTATTCAAGTGGCTATAAAATCAGATTCCTTCATTCGATTCATTTGAAACCAGTGTTCCCTCTAAGCTGAGCTGGTGTGAACTAGCTCACAGTTTTTTAGCCTCCGGCTCGCAAATTTTTGTCTTAGCTCAGGAAGGAGGGCTCCAGAGCAAACTAATTTATGCAGTAGCCAAATGGCTCACTTGTAGCTTTAATGCCAGTAGCTCACAAAGCAGAGTTTTTGCTCACAAGACTCCACAGCTTAGAGGAAGCATTGTTTGAAACTTGGAGTGTTTTTAGAAGAGAAGGCGAACTAGGTTCCTTGACATTTTGATACTGCCATTTTCCATTCATGGAAAACAAACAGCAGACATCTGATCCGGAAATGCAACCCTGTGACCAATGTTCCCTCTAAGCTGTAGAGTCTTGTGAGCCAAAATTCTACTTTGTGAGCTACTGGCATTAAATCTGTGAGCGAGCGATTTGGCTGCTACATAAATTAGGTTGCTCTGGAGCCAGTGTTCCCCCTAAGCTGAGTTAGTGTGAGCTAGCTCACAGTTTTTTAGCCTCCGGCTCACACATTTTTGTCTTAGCTCAGGAAGGATGGGGCTCCAGAGCAAACTAATTTATGCACTAGCCAAAACACTCGCTCACAACTCTAATGCCAGTAGCTCACAAAGTAGAATTTTTGCTCACAAGATTCCACAGCTTAGAGGGAGCATTGTCTGGAGCCCTCCTTCTTGGGCTGAGACAAAAATGGGTGAGCCGGAGGCTAAAACACTGTGAGCTAGCTCACACTAACTCAGCTTAGAGGGAACACTGCCTGTGACTCTTTATGGCACAACAACATTTCGAAGGAGCTACTGGATCCGTATCTAGCCATTCTACTGCAGACCAACACGGTTGCCCTCTGAAACACTTCTAAGAATTCTTAAAACTGATACACCTTCCCATTCTTACATTACAGCATTCAATTAAAACAATAATTATTCCAGTGGACACCCCAGCTAAAGATGCAGATATCTAGGTGCTTGCATACTCCCACCTGTTTCAACTTGCTCTTTTGCAAATAAACAGATATTCCAAAAACAACGTTGGTATGCCTAAACTCATTGCAGGATTTTGTCCATGTTCATACAGAAACTCACCTTATAAAAGACTGCCCCTAGAATCTGCTATGTTTTAGGGAAGTAGGAAGTTGTGAGGCAATATCCCCCCCCCCCAAAAAAAAGTATTTAATTTATCATGATCTTGGGACTGGTACGGCAATACCTAGACCAGCAGCTGGAAAAAAATTCCAGAGCTTTCTCAGTGTGCAATCCTGTACAAAGTTCCTCCAGTCGAAGCCCATTGATTTCAGTGGGTTTAAGACCAGAGATACTCTGCACATGATTTCACAAAGAAAGGGAGATGAAATTCTCCAGATACCTTGTTAGATGGGTGGCTTAACTCAAAGGAACAAATTGCACAGGGCACCAAAGATAAGGATCAAATTAGCTGAAGAATCTGAAACCAAGTGAGCTGGAAATTGCTGGAGCAGATCGGCTCTTTTGGAGCCAATATGAATGCAATTTCTACAGCCTGAAATGAACAGAGATTCATAGCCTGCCCTCTTCTAAATGAAACTTTATTATGGGGGGGGGGGGAATCCTGGGCAGATCGAAAGCTAGTGAAATGTCCTTTGGTCCCACTGAAATTAATGCAATTTAACACTGAATTCTTGATCGGCCTTCTCCCTGCATTTTGCTGAGGGCTTTATAAGAGAGAAGCATTCACACCATCACTTTCCAGCCTTCTGAATTAATGCAATCCAGCAACTGAACGATTGTCCAAGTCTACTGATAGAAAAAGAAGAGTTGGTTTTATACCCCACCCTTCATTACCCAAAGGAGTCTCAGAGTGGTTTACAATCCTCTCCCCACAACAGACACCTTGTGAGATAGGTGGGGTGAGAGAGTTCTGAGAGAACTGCTCTTGAGAGAACAGCTCTGAGCAGGGGTCATTTCCTGCAGGAGCGCACAGGAGCGGAGCTCCAGCAGTAAAGAGCCCAGGGGGCGGGCACATGCAACAAGCCCCACCCCCTGCTCCCAGCAGCCCTCAGTCAGAGCAAGAAGCAGCCAGGTAAGCTGCAGAGCCCCCCCAGTCCAAAACAGTCCAGTGGCACCTTTAAGACCAAGTTTTATTCAGGTACAAGCTCTCCCTCCTCTGCGAGGACAGATATGCACGTTCCCCCCTCCCCAATAGCTAGCAATCCAGAACAGTGCAGTGGAGCCTGAGCAGTGGGTGTTGCCTTCTGACGGACTTCTGGTGATGTCATGGGGTGTGGCATATGCAAATAAGTTATGCTGAGTTATGCTAATGAGGTCCTGCACCTTTTTCTCTACGAAATGACCCCTGGCTCTGTGGCTTGCCCAAGGTCACCCTGCTGGCTTCATGTGGAGGAGTGGAGAATCAAACCCGGTTCTCCACCACTCTTAACCACTACACCAAGCTGGTTGCCAACTCTGATTTGGGAAATACTTGGAGATTTTGAAGGCGGAGCCTGGGGAGGGGGGGAGGGACCTCAGCAGGCTATAATGCCACAGAGTCCACCCTCCAAAGGAGACATTTTCTCCAGGGAAGCTTGGTCATCTGGAGAGGAATTGTAATAGTGGGAGATCTCCAGGGGCTACCTGGAGGCTGGCAACCCTCTGGTGGAGTAGTGCAGCTCGAAGTTAAATGCAAATGTAATTTTTGGTAAAGAAATCTCATTTCACTAGGGTCAAATTTAAAATGAGGATAATTTTTTTAACATATGCAATGTACAGAACCTACACAGCAACTTTGCATGTAAGAAAGGTATTTCCAAAAGAACCAGTTCCCTGTATTCTGCAACACTCTTTTCATAGGGTTGCCAGTCTCCAGGTATGGCCTGGCGATCTCCAAGAGTTCCAAACCAGTTCTCGTGGAAAAAATGACAGTTTTGGAGGGTGGACTCTGTGGCATTATACTGTACTGACATCCCTTCCCTCCCCAAACCCTGCCTTCCCCAGGCTCCACCCCCAAAATTTCTAGTATTTTCCAACCAGGAGTTGGTAACACTATCTTCTAATGTCCCATCACACTTTAGTGTGACTGGAAAAGAACACAATCCATATAATACCTTTTATTAGGACCAACCAAATGACAAATCACAGCATGTGAGCTTTAGAATTCACCAGAACTCTTGAGAGCCAGTTTGGTGTAGTGGTTAAGTGTGCAGACTCTAATCTGGGAGAACCGGGTTTGATTCCCCACTCTTCCATTTGCACCTGCTGATCTGACCTTGGGTCAGTCACAAGCTCTGGCACAGCTGTCCTTGAAAAAGAGCAGTTTGTGTCAGAGTTCTCTCAGCCCCACCCACCTCACAGGGTGTCTGTTGTGGGGAGGGGAAGGGAAAGAAGTTTGTAAGCCACTCTGAGACTCCAAGTGAAGGGCGGGGTATAAATCCAATATCTTCTTCTTCTTCTTCTTCTTCTTCAGAGACACTTGCTGGAATTTGTTAATGCCTCTAGAACTTAACTAATTTATTGTTAGGGTTGCTAGCTGCTAACAACTTCTTTCAGGAAAGGGAAGTCATGACAGGACTATGCAGAGAGGAGCAGGTCTACCCTTCTCCTGTCCCAGAAGTCAATCCTAGAGAGAATTTCTTTACTTTTTCCCATTTATGTAGGGGGTTGTGATTCGCTCTTATGGGAAGAGATAAGCCACTGCACTTTGGGGACGCTGCTGTGATGAAGTCATAACTTGTGTACACTACCCTGGTCATGGTATACCCTAGCTTCATAGATGGTGGTCCTTCAGAGGGGTGCTTGGGGCTAATTGGGGCCCACAGATAAGCCTTTATATCCCCACAGAAACCTGCAAGGGGTGCCATGTTCAGAGACTCCCCCCTCCCAGTTCCATGAAATATACCAACCCTACAGAAACCTGAATCCAGCTCTGCAGATAAACTGTCAAACAATATAAAGGGGGGAGGTTCCACTCAGACCAGACTCTTAAAATTACCTCAGTGCTTGGTGATCTTCAGCCAGTTACTCTCTCTTAACCTAACATCTCTCAAGATTAGGGTGAGGCTAAACTGAGGACAGGGCATCACGTACACTGCGGTGAGCTCCTTGACAGTGTTAATGGCAGGGTTTAAGCACACTCTTCACTCCCAAGGAAATTGGTGTGATGTAAGAGAAATGGCAACGTTTAAAGTGATTGAAAAATCTGTTCTCTTAAAACAGCACCATGCAGGGGAGCTGAAAGTGACCACTTTTGCCCACCCCTGTGTGGTGAGCTCTGGACGAAATTAATAAATGTACTTCTCACAGGTCCAAGGCCCCCTTTGCCACTAGACTACACTATTGGTTTATATATCATTTTACTGTATTATCTATAATTTTAATATTCTTAAGTGTGTGATTATCCTGTGTCAGAAGAGAAAGAGAGGAGAAAATTTGCCCCTCCCTTTGAGTGCAGCTCTGACCCACGTAACTATCTCTTGACCCTGGAAATATACTTTTCTGGCATTTGAAATGGCTTGAGAGGGGAGTCGCAGGCAGAGACGACACCACAGAGTGCAGGATCCAGCCCACAGAGTTTTATTGTATCTTCTAATACTGTTGTCACCTGCATTGGCTGCTGCGTTGGTAAGAAGAAAGGTGTCTTTATAAATATTTTTTAATAAATGAATGGTCTGTCACTCCCAGCCCTGAATGTCTGTGCATCTATCTTCAGTCCTACAGCAATTAATTCCTCTCCCATGCCGGCTTTGGTGGGCTGTGATGATATATTGGTATCAGCAGTGAGGAACCCCTCTCCCTGATCCTAAGTCCGTGTTTGCAGACAGGGCACGTCTTCTGATGGGGTGATGATCAATTAACAAGGGAAAGAAAAGTCTGCCATCCACTCTGGTAATGTGCAAATAAATGAAACCATTTTGGTGTTGTTTTGGCGTCGGCCAAGTCCAAGATAACATATCAAACATACATAGCCACAACAAAGTTAGCAGTGAAGAAGGACCTCTGTGTCCGCCTTGACATGTATACTGGATTCAATGAACCACGTGCATGACCTTATCTATTGTTAGATTGTTATATGGGGGGGCTGCACACTCCCAGAAGATTTGACTGCGAGCGTAGAAGAGGCACCAGGTTTGGGGGGGTGGTCTGCATAATGTGAGGAACCCTGGGGAGGGGGCTTGGAGCACTGCACCTCCCTGCTGGTTTCTGTAGGCTATGGGTCTGTAGGCCATTAGCCCCGTTTTGACCCAAGAAGAAGAAAAATTAGAATACAAGCAGGCCTCGTTTCCTGCTGGAGCGCACCAGAGCACCGCTCCGCAAGTCAGGAGCCCAGGGGGCGGGCACATAAGCCCCACCCCCTGCTCCCATGAGCCATCAGTTGGACAACCGTGGGGGGGGTGAAACGTTCCCCCGCCTCCCTGAGCCCTGGGATGGTGGCCTTGGACTCGTAGGGGCAAATTCCACCTCTGGCGCGAGAGGTCATCCTGGCTCCCCCAGCTCTCCTTTGGGGCTCTTTAAAAAGTTATGGCCGCCGCCGCTGTTCTCGGTGGCAGCTGCAACGCCCACGCGGGGGAGGGGCGAAATGTTCCCTTGCCTCCCTGAGCCCCAGGGTGGTGGCTTTGGACTCCTAGGGGCAAATTCCACCTCTTGCGTGAGGTGCCGCTCGGACATAACACACGAGTGGTCATTCTAGCTCCCCCAGCTCTCCTTGGGGGATCTTTAAAAAGTTATGACCTCCGCCAAGTAACTTTTTTCCCACCTTAGAGAACAATGGAGGGGATGGGGCAACCTGTTTGGGGACACGTAGAATTGGACCCCCTGGTTCAATGTTCATGAAACATGGCGGGTATCTTGGGGAGAGGCTCCAGCAGCTATCCTGTGATTTTGGAGCCTCTCCCTCAAACCTCCTCCCCTCCAGCCCCCAGAATATACCCTATGTTTTTGCCATTGACTTCAATGGCCCATAGGATACAATGGGGCCGAACTGCGGGAAACCGATTCAGATCAGAGAATCTGATTTGGCCTGCAGCAGCCTGAAAGGGGCCCGAATAGGCCATTTTCAGGGGTGCATTCTGTTCAGACGAACTGAATGCACATCCCTCAGGCAGCCGGCTTGCTCGGGCTCTCTTCAGCCGCGGGGATCCTGAGCAAGCCAAGGGAAGGTGGTTTAAACCGCCTCTCCTTCCCTCCAGCAGCCGACTTGCTCGGGCTCCCCAAGAAAACCAAGGGAAGGGAAGGTGGCGGAGCAGCTAGAGATATTGAGCCTCAGCTCCACAAGTAATGAGCACTCGAGCCCTGCCCCCAGCAGCCCTCAGGCCGGAGCACCTGGAGCAGTCTTGGGAGGCGGATTGGCAAAAAGCAAAACCAAAAGCGCAGGAACTCGAGAGAACTGCCTTGGCCCTCTGGTGCACGGGTGAGTCCCCAAAGTTTCACTCTTCCTCTACTAGTCTCTGGCGCTGGAGGTATTCGCCTCCTTCCCTCCTGCCTGCTATGGCTGCATAATTGTGAGAGATTTCTTAACATGGTGTTCCTGCCAGGGAAGCTGGGGACCCTGCCCATGAGTCTCCATTTCATCCTCACAACAACCCTGTGGGGTAGGTTAGGTAGAGAAGGGGAGATTTGGCCCGGGGTCACTCAGCCAGCAGAGTGAGAATACAAATCTGGGTCTCCCCACGTCAGTCTGCAACTCTGACCACTGTGCAGTGCTGCCTCTACTGATCTGTAATGTTCCAGAGGTGTTGTAATGTAATACTCAGTTTCTCAAATGAGTGTATGCCTGTCTGTTGGTCCACTTAGGAGTCTTGATCCTGGTTGTGTGGTGGGCTAGTTGTGGCAAATGGTAGGGAAGCTCAGTATTTCTGTATACAGTTGTAGGGGCTTTATTGCAATGTGCTATGGCCTGGTATTATGTTCTTATTCCAGTGTGGGGGGGGGTGTGGGGCAATGGAAGCTGAGTGATAGCGTCTCTCCAAGTGATTGCCAGATGCATCCTGGTCTTGTGTTTTACAGATAATCTTACAAATAGTCCTTTGCATTTCTATCATGTTTTCAACTTTAAAAGGGTCATAATGCTGATTGTGTGAACTTAGGCAAATCACGAGAGGTAGAGCAGGAAGGGTTGCCTCAGTGCTTAGTTCTTGTGGCCCTTTCTTACATGCCCAGGGAAATGCTGATCGCCACTTTGGGGCCAGGAAGCAATTTTTTTCCTGGCCAGTTTGGCCCCCAGTGATCCTGGAGGGGTTTTTTATCTTATTCTGGGCGTGGAACAGGGGTCACTGGGGTGTGTGGGGGGTATTGGTGAATTTCCTGCATTGTGCAGGGGGTAGGACTAGATGACCCTGGAGGTCCCTTCCCACTATGAGTCTATGATTCTCTAATTCACCCAGGCTGGCTGTGGGCACGCCAGCCCCTCTGTCAGGCAGAAGCACCTGAGATCCTCCCCCTCCCCTTTTCCTTCTTGGACTTGGGGGCGAAGGGAAGGGAGGGGGGGAGAGAATGAATCTCAGGTGCTTCTGCCTGTCAGAGGGGCTGGTGCACACTTCCGGTGATGTCAGGGGGTGTGGCATATGCTAATAAGTTATGCTAATGAGCTCCTGCAGCTCTTTTTCTACGAAATGAATACAAGTCTTGGTGTTCCAAGTGCTTTCTCTTGCTATTGCAGAACAACAGAGAACCAGCACAATGACGTAGCTAAGAGTGTTGGACCCAGGTTTGAATCCCCACTGTGGCTCCAGGTGATCTAGGAAGCTGCCATGGCTTTCAGGATCATTGTGAGGACAAACGGAGGAGGGGAGAGTGACGTTCTAAGCTGCTTTGGGTCCCCATTGGGAAGAAACCCAGGGTATGGATGTCTAAATAAGCCAATAGAATGAAACGGGTAGCCTGCAAATATCCGAGATTAGCGGGAGGGGTGCCCAGGGCAAAGAGCATTCCTTCCAGACAGTTGTGAGCCTCAGCAGCTTTCGTTCCAGACATTTGAGTGATTTATATGTTTTCATATCTGATCAACACATGCAAGAACACAAACATCAGCTCTGCAGATTGTGCCCAAGATTCCTGCAGCTACTGCGTATGTGTGGGAGATAACAGCCCACGTAGGTGCTCTCTCAGTGAAGAGGTTCTGTGCAAACTCTAAGGACTGGGTTGTTGGAGTCCTGCTTCCGTAGTAGGATTGCTGGCTGAGGGTGGGGTGTGGGGGAGATAAGGTCTCTTTTGAACCACCGCTTGACCTGTGGGCCTCAGTAGGAGCACCTTTCAGTGCACGGAGAGACACAGCATCATTCACTAAAGTCTGTCACTCAAGCTGCCCTTAAAGGCACAGGAGCAGAATCTGGTGTTTTTTTAAAAAAGCTGGCATCCACTTTCCCCAGCTTAACAAAGGAAGAGTGTAGAGGGCAAAAACATGAGCAAGACATTGCTGGTGCAGGGTGGATTCTTTTTCATTGCCTACTTGACATTAGATGCACAGCCAGTTCTGCAAATAGGAGGGGGGGGGTCAGGTGAAGAAGTGACCTCGGGGGGGGGGTTTGGGAGGGGGGGACAGCAACCTCTGCCACTGCTTTGCCCTCCGTCCGCTGCCATCCCCACATAGGAGATGGAGCACCTAGCATTCCTCCCCTTCTCATTCCGCACATGTCTTTAAATACATGTTTTCCCAACAGGGTTCCCTGAACTTTTGCAAGAAGCGTTGTGTTGTGCTTTAAAGATCCCCAGGGGAATGAGGAGGAGGTATACATTATCTCAGGTGTCGTTTCGTAGAAAAAGAGCTAGGGGAACTCATTAGCATATGCCACACCCCCCTGACATCACCGGAAGTGTGTCATGAGGCCACACCCCCTGCCATCACCAGAAGTGTGTCATAAGGCCACACCCACCACTCAGTTAGTCTTAGTCTTAAAGGTTAGTCTTAAAGGTGCTATTTGAACTCTTGGACTATTTTGCAGCAACAGACTAACACAGCTACCTTGGGGAAGCTCCTGGATGGGGCTGGGAGTCCTTGCGGAGGCCACGTGGAGTAGCCTCGGCCAGGCAGAGGGGAAGGACGCCAACTTACCCTCCTGCTTCTTCCTCCTTCTGCAACAGAATGAGGCTGGAAGAAGGGGGCGGCCGAAAGAAGGGGCGGGGCTTCATCGTGTGCCCCGCCTCCCTGCACCTCACCCGGGGGAACTGCGATCCCCCGCGATCCCCCCCCCCCCGAAATGACCTCTGCATTATCTGATCTGGCTCCTCAGTGATGCAGTGGGCTGGGGAGGGGAGGGGAGTCGGCATGGGGGGGGATGGCCTTAATTGGTACCCCTGGCTGAGCTACCACTGATTGGATGGTAAGAATGTTTTGTGTATTGGAACTGTAAAAATCTGAGAATTCTCAGTATGATATTTGCCTATAAGTAGGGCAGGACTATATGTTCCAAGGCAAACATGGGGTTCTCGGCTTTGAGTTTGCCTAGTAAAGCTAATTCAGGGTGGAATTAGCAGACTGAAGGGGGGGGTTAGCCCTGTTTTCATCTCTGGTTCTCCTCTGCACAAGCATTCAGATTAGCTGGCAGACGCGCGTTTAGGAAAGGTGTTTGGAACTGTTATTCTGCCTCTCTGTTATTCTGCATCCTCAGATGTTAATTTCAAGCATCCAGAATAATCACCCGCAGGCAACAGAAGCAAACTCTTTAATCTGATGTGAGTGGTTCAAAGTGGCCCCAAAGGAGTTCGCACCAAGCCCTGTAACATATGGAAATGATCAGAGGATCATTTCTCATTCATCAGATTATCACACAGGTGTGTCAGGGGACTCTTGAAAGCGGTTTTAAAAATTGATTGCTGCTTTTCTCCTCTAGGGGGCACTCTTCCACAATGCTGGTGTTCTGAATATCCCTCTGCAGATTTGATTATTATTACCTGCTGTAATTCCATAAACGAAATTCAAAGGAGGATCCAACAGTAAAGAGCAGTAATTTTTTTTTAGTGATTTTCTGGAATCTTTCACCACTTTACTTAACGAAAAATGGGTCTGATAATAAAAAATCAGCCCCCCACAGCCATAAAGTGAACATATTGTCAATATGCCTTTATTTGATCGGTATGTGATTTTATTGTGTTTTGGGATGTTTTGATTATAGTTATTTATATTGCATTTTACATGTTGTATAAAGCTGTGAATGCCGTACAAAGAACAGTTGATCATAAAATTGGGTAGTCATTGGCATACCGACGTCAGTCATGGAAGTTCTCCCATTAGCTCTTGTGTTCTCATTCACTGCCATACCTAATTGTCATTGATGTGTCTATGGCTCATGTCTTTAAAAAAGCGTCAGCATTACCAGCCACCACAATATCTATCAACAACAGCTTCCATGGGTTAATTATATGCTGAATGAAGATATATTTCCTTTTGTTTGTCTTGAAGCTGATGGGAATCGGTTCAGTGGGATGACTGCCCAAATTTTAGCATTTCAAGAGAACAAAACACATTCTCTCTATTCAGTTCACACTGCTTATAATAATGTGAAATTCTGTTTAGGGATGCTCAAACACCTGCTGGTTTGGCTCACATCCTGTTTATCAGCTGCAAACAGGGAGCCAGTTTTTCAATGGACATTTCATCTATTTGTTGACCTGTTCATGGCTGTTCAGCCAGGTGCCTCACCATCTTCCATCTTAGCAGTGCAGTGTAGCACAGCTGGCTTCTTGTGCATGTGCATTCTCACACAGCCCGATTGAGTTCTACTTCCTCCTTTGGCTGCACCACTACTTATGTCTGCGGGACTAGACAGTGAAATTGGCTACAAATCTGTCCTGAATAAACATGGTGCCTTTTTAAAAGCCTACCATTTGGTATTTATCTAAGTAATCCTAAGCATCATTAATGGCTTTCGATCTATTTGGATCGTGCAATTTTGAAAGGAAAAAATGGATGCAAAACTGTTTGGGAGGCACTTGAGTAGTTTGGTACCAAAGAGACTGGGTGATCTTCACAGTCAAACATAATAAATTTGACTGACCACATTTGCAGCAAAATTTGCCATATCCCTATTTTATAACATTGTTATATTGTTCCCTTTGTTCCCAAGCCACAAATTCCTTAAAAAGCTTTTCCCCCCCCAATAAGGAAGATATTCCGCCTTCTCAATCATTTTAGATTCTCTTTTTAATGCCTTCTCTATTTCTCCTTCTGAAGGTGGGGACACATGCCCTGCATGCTGTATTGAAAATGTGGGAATACCATAAAGACGTCTAGTGGCATGATCATGTATGAGTGGGGGTTTCCTTGGTCACTGAAGTGGCACATTCAGGCAGTATTTCCACTACACAATTGAAAAACATGGCCCATATCAATGTTGGAATGTTCCACCACATATATATATTTTACCTAGGAGATTTGAGGCATTTGGTCCTGTTCACTTAGAAACAACCCTGAGGTGCATATTAAAATTCAGGAGACCTGGCCCAAATTAGGGATGGAATGTTCCACCTGGAGTTGGCAACTCCTAGTACTTTAGTATTTTTACAATAAGAGGTTCTATAACTTTAAAATTAAGCAGGATACTATCAGCTGCAATCAATGTGGCTTCATAAAGCTGTCCCAATAGGCCGGATACTTTGAGGCATGTTTGGTCCTATTCACATAGAAGCAACCCTAGAGGTGCATATTAAAACTTAGGAGACCTAGCGCATGAGTCAGTATATACTGGTGGGTTTATGGTCCATATATTATGCTATGTATTTATATTCTTTATTCTAAGGAGTTACTCTCTTTTACAGAGAAGTTGAATAGCATCATCCTGTTAAGAAACTGGTATGAGACTTCCTGTGTTGGTAAGATACAACAAAGCTAGTGGAGGTGATGGTATTCCAGCTGAGCTATTCAAAGTCTTAGAAGATGATGCTGTTAAAGTGCTGCACGCAATTTGCCAGCAAATTTGGAAAACGCAACAGTGGCCACAGGATTGGAAAAGGTCAGTATACATTCCAATCCCAAAGAAGGGCAATGCCAAGGAATGCTCAAACTATCGCACAATTGCACTCATATCACACGCTAGCAAGGTCATGCTCAAGATCCTACAAGCTAGGCTTCAACAGTACGTGGATAGAGAACTACCAGAAGTACAAGCTGGGTTTCGAAGAGGTAGAGGAACTAGAGATCAAATTGCCAACATTCGCTGGATTATGGAAAAAGCAAGAGAGTACCAGAAAAATATCTACTTCTGCTTCATTGACTATGCTAAAGCCTTTGACTGTGTGGATCACAACAAACTATGGCAGGTCCTTAAAGAGATGGGAGTACCAGACCACCTCACATGTCTCTTGAGAAACCTGTATAAGGGCCAAGAAGCGACAGTTAGAACCGGATATGGAACAACTGATTGGTTCAGCATAGGAAAAGGAGTACGACAAGGATGTATATTGTCACCTTGCTTATTTAATATATATGCAGAGTACATCATGCGAAATGCTGGCCTAGATGAATCACAAGCAGGAATTAAGATTGCGGGGGAAAAGATCAACAACCTCAGATATGCAGACGATACCACTCTAATGGCAGAAAGTGAAGAGGACCTAAAGAGCCTCTTGCTCAGAGTAAAAGAGGAGAGCGCAAAAGTGGGCTTGAAGCTCAACATCAAAAAAACTAAGATCATGGCATCCGGCCCCATCACTCCTTGGCAAATAGAAGGGGAAGTCGTGGAAGTAGTGACAGACTTCACGTTCCTGGGATCCCAGATCACCGCAGACTGTGACTGCAGCCATGAAATTAAAAGACGCCTGCTCCTTGGGAGGAAAGCGATGGCGAACCTAAACAGCATGATAAAAAGTAGAGACATCACCCTGCCAACAAAAGTCCGCATGGTCAAAGCAATGGTATTCCCAGTAGTCATGTATGGCTGCGAGAGTTGGACTATAAGGAAGGCCGAGCGCCGAAGAATAGATTCTTTTGAACTATGGTGCTGGAGAAGACTCTTGAGAGTCCCTTGGACTGCAAGAAGAACAAATCAGTCAATCCTCAAAGAAATCAACCCTGACTGTTCCCTGGAAGGCCAGATAATGAAACTGAAGCTCAAATACTTTGGCCACCAAATGAGAAGGGAGCACTCACTGGAGAAGACCCTGATGCTGGGAAAGATTGAAGGTCAAAGAAGACGGGGACGGCAAAGGATGAGATGGTTAGACAGTGTCAATCCTGAGGAAGGACCAGGAGTCTGAAACACTATAAACTACCTAGGAAAAGTGTTGGATATCTTCTCTGGACTTGACTGTTTCCCTTCATGGATTTTGTGGATTTTTCATTCCCATATGTAATATTTGTTACTGATATTGCTAATTACATGCTGCTTTTCACTTTATTGAAGTCTCTTTTTGTACATTTATACTTGCGGGTATTTCAGCTCACAGTTGTTTTGCATGCGCAGAACCACCAAGGCGAATCAATCCAACCCCTCCAACAAAAGACTTCCTTTTAAAAATTTGACCTGAAAATGGCCTCCGTGAGATCCCAAACTCATCTAAACTCTAAAACAAGAGACCGTTTAAATGCCGGTTTTCTAAACACGCTAGCGGAGCTCCGCCTCTGCACACACCGCCAATGCATTAAAAAATGGCAGGCGAAAAGCAGAAGCCTTGGGCAGCTTTTGAGCGGGGAGGGGGTTTAAACTGGTAGTGGCTTGACACCGGAGGAGCGATCACACAGGGGGAAAATGCGGCTTTAAACCGGAGAGCTGGTAACAAAATACTCCGGGTTAAAGCGGTTTTGAGCCGGAAACCAATGGCTGGGGATGGGAGGCAGATGTTGACTGTGTGATCGTGCATATAAAATCCGTTGCTGAAGCGTGACAACACCAGATCAAACAGTGCGTCTGAATGCACCTTCTCTCTCTCTCTCTCTCTCTCTCTCTCTCTCTCTCTCTCTCTCTGTCGCACACTTATGAAAATGTATTTGTTACAGTGTGATAAAAAAGGAACCTTTTTGGTTCAGACATATATGAAAAGCACACATTGTATGACCACAGTTTAATAGACACCAGCATACATCTGTACCACATCGCAGTGGGGGAGTACACCCATGTAGTGTTTGGGCATCTGTTCTCTACAGTTAAACATGACGGGTTTATGTATTCTGAATAAAACTCAGAGAGAAGCTCAGAACCTATTTGGATCCTTGTGGGATATGTTAACAGTCATTCAAATAAATCACAACACAGTTCAAAGTCTCAAACAGAGGTAAGAACATAAGAAGTGCCCTGCCGGATCAGACCAGTGATACATCTAGTCCAACATCCTGTCTCACACAGAGGCCAACCAGTTCCTCTGGACAGCCAGCAACAGGGCATAGAAGCTGAGACCTTCCCCTGATGTAGCCTGCTGGCTCTGGGATTCAGAGGTTTAGTGCCTCTGAACATGGAGGTTCACCTCAGTCACTAGTGGCTAGTAGCCACTGATAGACATATCCTCAGGGCTTTTTTTGGCGGGGGGAGGTGCTGTAATACTTAAGAGGGGAATGAAGTTTTTGATCTGTATACTGAAAACTCATGAACTTTTAAACATTTTTAAAAGAACTTTATCGAAGAGGTTCCGGAACTCCGTTCTGGCACATTCCCCCAGAAAAGAAGCCCTGCCTATCCTCCATGGATCTATCTAATCTCCTTTTAAAGCTGTTTATTCCTGCGGCTATCACTACGTCCTCTGGCAGTGAATTCCACATTTTAATCACTCTCTGTCATTTTGTATCCAGATTGTACAATTCTCTGTTTTGTTGTGATTCAGCAGGTCAGCAGGACACTTCTAGAAGGTACCTGCTTATTGGTGGAAACAGGTGAGGAAAGCCAGTGGTTCATCTAGTCCAGCATCCTGGTTCACCACAGTAGCAACCAGAAGGCCTACGCGTAGGACACAAAACACCTTATACATGACAAGACGAAACAAAACAGCAGCAATAGCAGCCCTGATAAAATTGGAAATCATCTTAACCCAATAAGATTATTAGAATTCAGAGCATGCCATGTTGCTCAGATTTGTACCAGGGCTCTTTTTGTAGAAAAAGCCCAGCAGGAACTCATTAGCATAATAGGCCCCCCCCAACAGCAGGAACTCATTAGCATATTAGGCCGCACCCCCATGTTACCAGAAGTGTGCTCATCCAGCCACACCCACCTTTTGCTTCTTATTCTGTTTACCTTGTTTGTTGTCAAAACCCAGGGCTTTTTTGCAGCAGGAACTCCTTTGCATGTTAGGCCACACACCCCTAATGTAGCCAAACCTAATGAGTTTCTAATGTTGGGTGTGGCCTATTATGCTAATGAGTCCCTGCTGGGCGTGGCCAACTTGGAAGCCAGCCGGAACTCCATTCCTGTGCGTTCCTGCCCCAAAATAGCCCTGATAAGTGCCTATACAAAAAGAATCAGTTTACTTTTTTGTGTTTCATGTGATGAAAAAGGACATCAGCCACATTTCACAGGGAGAATAATAAACATTTGATCTCAGTTTCAGAAGAGAAATAAACATTTGATCTCGGTCTGGAAGAGAAAATCAAGGGGCATTTACTAAAATATAGAACAATGTTCAAGTCCAGTGGCACCTTTAAGCCCAACAAAGTTTTATTCAAGGTATGAGCTTTCGTGTGCGAGCACACTTTCTCAGATACATGGAAATGGAAGTTAGCAGTCCATGCACATAGGCAGAGGGTCAACAGCAAATTAGCATACAACATAATGAAGATGTTTTAACAGATGCAAAGACCTGATTTGCTAATTTGTTATGGCATTATAGCCTGGTAAGGTCCCTGTCTTCCCCAAACCCCACCATCCTCAGGCACACACACACACCCAAATCTCTAGGATTTTTCCAACCTGGAGCTGGCAAGCCTAAGTCTTTGGTCTACCAGGAGGACTGCCAATCCTGGGTTGGGAAGTACCCGAAGATTTGCGGGAGTGGACAGCCTGGGGGAGGGAGCAGTGGGCCATAGAGTCTACCAGGGCTATTTTTTAAAAAGTAAGAGGAGCCGGACCTCTCAAGAGGGAAATGAAGTTTTCAGTCTGTATACTGAAAACTCATGAACTTTAAAACATTTTTAAAAGAATTTTGTTGAAGTGGTACTGGAACTCTGTTCCGGTGTGTTCCCCCAGAAAAAAAAAAGAAGCCCTGGAGTCTACCCTTCAAAGCTGCCATTTTCTTCAGGGAAACTGATCTCTGTCACCTGAAGATCAGTTCTAATTCCAGGAAACATTCAGGCCCCACCTGGAGGGTGACAACCTGGCCTACCAGGTGTGTGTTGTGGCCCGCTTGGTCTTTTGCCTCCCCACTATTTTTGCAGTCCCAGGCAGGTAGCAGTTAAAAAAAAAAAAAAAGCTTTATCCAGGGCGTAGATGGCCTGGATTTGGTTCAGGACAAATGCTGTTCAGGCTTCTTTTGCTAGATATGTTGTAAGACTGCCCTGACATTTATTATATATCTTAAAGGTGCTCAATTGAAGTATTATGTATTTCATTTTCTTGGTCCAGGCTTAGATGACTGTCTTACCCACTGGCACCTTTCTCTTTCCACAGCTCCCTTTTTACACAGAGTGGCACAATGTCAGCCATTTCACCTTCAAAATCAACGAACAGAGTATTTCACAAGGGGAGATATAAGTTACACTTTTAGCCAGAATACCAAGGGGAGAAGTCAGTGAGCAGGCAGTGAACCAAACTGGCCCTTAGCAGACATACAACACACATCCTAGCCAGTTTTGAAACTGGACCAGAATCCTTTTTAACGGTTAGGAAATCTAGCACAGGCTTCTTCCAGTTCTTCCTTTTAATCTGAATGGGTGTAGAATGTCATCTGAGATTAATACTCCAGTCCCAGGAAACCTGTTGGTCAGACACAATACTGCCTTTTGACTGCTGCACATTTTAGAAACAGATTCAGGTGGGTAGCCATGTTGGTCTGAAGCGGCAGAACAAAGCTTGAGCCCAGTGGCACCTTTAAGACCCGCAAAGTTTTATTCAAGGCATAAGCTTTCATGTCCATGCACACTTCTTCAGATATATGTAAGCATTTTTGGCCTGGGGACTGTATTGCTAATTTTAAAAAAATCAGGCAGTGGATATATCGCCACAAAATGTACTTGCACGCCCCTGACTTTCACCCTCTTTCATTTTTTTGCGCGCTCCCTCCCTCCCTCCCTCCCTCCCTCTCACTCTCTCTCTCTCTCTCTGACACGGAACCATGTACATAAATTCACTATCACTGTACATAGCACATGTACACTACAGACTCAACCTGGTTATTCCATGGAAATCTGAGAAATGTCATTCTCTGATGCGAGCAGACGAGGAGCTCTAATCAAAAATTCTCAACACTCTCCCCGAACTACAGTTCCCACAGTTCTTTGAGAGTGAACTGGTACATAACAGACACAAAGTGATTAGGATGCATGCCCCTGGCGATCACATTCATGCACACTAAAGTACAATATGCCTTCTTCAGCTTGCATTCCATAGAGTGCAACAGATAAGAATGTGGCTTGATGGAAAGTGGATGCATATGTTTTCTCATGGTGGTAGAGAAAATCTTGAAACATACAAGGCTAAGGTACAGCCAGTGAGCTTCATGGTCAAGTGGCGACTTAAATCTCATGACCTTACTTTATGGGAAGTGAAGAGTCATGGCTCAGAAGTAGAGCATCTGCTTTGCACGCAGAAGCTCCCAGGATCATTCCTTAGCATCTTCAGTTTAAAAAGGATCAGGTGGCAGGTCACATGACAGACTTCTTGCCCGAGAGCTGCTGCCAGCCAGAATAGACAACAGTGACCTTTACGGATCAAAGGTTTGACTCCGCATAAGGCAGCCTGGTGTGTTTACAGCCATAATTTTCATTCCAGAAGGCCTTTAAATTTTGTGTTATATTTATTTTCTGCTCCCCGTTTTTCCTGGTTATTGTGATGCTTGTTCATATTGATCTGATTGGGCCGTGATTTCTTAATGCATTTCTAGATAGGGTTTTATTGATTTTCTTTCTTTTTTGGTATTTTTGTGTATGTGTGTGTGCGTGTGCCCATGCCTGGAAGTCATGGCGGTCTCTGGCGATTCCTACTGGGGCATGGAGGACGTTCAGAAGAAGTGGCTTCCAAGATCTGCCTGGCTATCCAGGTCAGGGCAGGTTTTATTGATCTTCTGACTGAACCGCCTTACCAAATATAGGAATTTATCAGGCCATCACAGTCATCTTTGGGGGCTTTGCTTCATGTGCCCAGAGCTACATGAGTGGAAACTCAAGCAAAGGGCCTTTTCAGTCATTGCGCAACAACTGTGGAATCCCTCCCCCTGATAGATTAGTCTGTCCTCCTCTATCATTATCTTCTGCCAGCAGGTAAAGACTTTTTTCTTTCATTTGCTCTTCCCTTATTGATTCCCCCTTCCTATTTCATTTTTTTAAATTATTTTGTGGGGATTTTTTAAAAGTTGGTTTAAATGTTTCTCACTGTTCGCCAACTTGAGGTGGTATGGGGCTGTGGCCCAGTGGCAGAAAATCAGCTTGGCATGCAGAAGGTCCCAGGTTCAATCCCCAGTATTTCCAGGTAAAAATGATCACTGCAGGCTGTGGAAGGTCAGTAATTCAGCAGTTCAAGACCCGGGTGCCGCAAGACAAAGTGAGCTGCCGTCTCTAGTTCCAGCTCCTGCCAACCTAGCAGTTCGAAAGCAAGTAATTGCAAGTAGATAAATAGGTACCACTTCGGTGGGAAGGTAACAGTGTTCCGTGCGCCTTGGTGTTTAGTCATTCCGGCCACATGACCACGGAAACGTTTTCGGACAGCGCTGGCTCTTCGGCTTTGAAATGGAGATGAGCACCGCAACCCTAGAGTCGGATTTGACTGGCTTTTGAACAAGGGAACCTTTAAATTTTACTAGGAGGTGATATGAAAGAACTCTGCCTGAGACCCTGGAGAGCTGCTGCCAGTCTGAGTAGACAATACTGACTTGGATAGGCCGAGGGTCTGATTCAGTACAAGGTGTTCACGTGAGGATCCTAATCGGGTAGAAATGCGGGATAGAAATGTTTTAAATGAATTAATTACCTTAAATAAAGACAAATTAAATAACCAAGCCTGAGCCTCCTATACTCTAACACATACCCCAAAAGCGACTCAGTGATTTCAATAGGTCTCTTAAGGTGTGAGTCCAGATTCAGTCTGTTCTCAGAACTAAATACCAGCACGGATCTACAGCTATTAAGGAAACTGCTTCCTTACTGAAAGTGGAATTGGCACTGGGAGATGAAACGTGATTCCGTGGACGCCTTTCATTCTGTGCCCTGCTACGCACTGTTCCTAACTCTCTCGGCAGATTGTTAAATCACGACCTTAGCCTCCATCACTCTCGGTAGCTGAGACATATGGGAGAGAGCTCCCATTCAGTGGAAGTTGCAGCCAAATGATAGGGAGACTAAATGTCACTAAGGAAAAAGTGGAGGATATGTATAGACTGAAGAAATAACATTGCATAACAAAATGTATTTCCAAAAGAGAGAAAAGACTCTATGCAATACAACAGTCCCAGTGCCTTTCGGACACTCTCTTTCTCCGATATTTGCCCTTGATAAAACACTATCCCTGGGGGGGCGGTGTATTCTGAGGACATGTGGGCTCTTGAAACATTTTGTTAGTGCGCAGTGTGCATGTATGCACTAGCCTTCCTGTCTCCTGCACTAATCTCTTGAGTGGGAAGATATTCATCTAGGTGCTAATGCACATAACATATGCAAAAGGCGAGTGGACTTCTTCCCTTCCGTGCTTCTGTTAACGCCTTTCGGGAACACATGAGAAGGGTAAAATTAATGAGTAACGGGGGCGGGGTCCACTGACAGAAAGAAAATTGTAAGTAGAAACTTCCTGTACATTGGGGTGCAGGTAACAAAGGTCCAAATAGGACATAGTTGTAGAGGTGCTTCTCTATGCATTCCCTAACCCCCCCCCCAAAAAAAGTGCAACTGGGATAAACCCCCCCCAAAAAAACCTATTAATTGGAGCTTTAAAAGGTCCCCAAAGGGAAACCAAAACGATCAAGGGGCTGGAAAGACCTTCCCTATGCAGAAATGCTAAGGGGGTTGAGACTCTTCAGTTTAGAAAAAAACATGATAGAGTACTTAAGGTTATGGCGGCAACAGGGCTGAGGGAGTTCAAGCAGTTGAGTAAGTCTCTCACTGGTTGCGAGACTCTGGCTGGCAACACTAAGCAGGGTCCAGGGTGAAGGATTCAGGGTCCAAATCTGGGTGAGAAGGTAGGGCTGCCGCCCAGGTTGACGTGGAGTCTTGGTGCCCCTCCTGCGAGTCAGAGGAAGTTCCTGGAGGTATCTCACCTGCCTTCTTCTGCAGCGGTGTTAGGTGCCCAGCTGCCTCCTCCTCTGAGTCTCCATCCTCTTCATCTGATGAAGAGGAGTCTGTACACTGGTCCATGGCAAATAGTAGAGCTTGGAGCACCCAAGGAAGTTGATGGGCCATAGATTCAGGGCAGGCCAAAGGAAGTACTTCTTCACTAAATGAGTAACTGGCAATCCTAAACTGAGTTACATTCTTCTAAACCCAGTGACTTCATTGGGTTTATAAGGGTATAACCCTTTTTAGGATTGCAGTGTAAATCGTGGAATCCACTGTCGATGTAGCAGTGGTTGCTAGCAACTAGTGGCTTTAAAAGGGGGCAGGACGGATTCACAAAGGATACCTCCATCAATGGCTATCAATCCCTATCTCTAAACGCAACTCCCATGTTCAGAGGTAGTATACCTCTGAATACACATTGTTGGTGGAAAACAACGCAGGGGGAGGCTCTAGCCTTTGGAACTTTTATGGCATCTGGTTGGCCATGGTGGGGAACAACATGCTGGACTAGATGGACCAGTGATCTGATCTAGTGGGGCTCTTCTTTGGTTCTCCTCTAACTGACTATTTCAATGTGGGTTTTTTCCCCAAATGTGTTTGTATTGTAGCTTTTCTATAATAATGATAACCAGATCTGCTTCTCTAACTTTTTCTATAATAATGATAACCAGATCTGCTGTTAGATTACATTTTCTATTAAGGGTTCTTGATTATTATTTTTTTAAGTATGGTTTGTTCACAGCACATGCCAATGCAGGGCAGGCAGTCTAGTGCCAAGCCAAGAAATAGAACATGTGGAAGAGTCAGTGAATGCCTTCAATGATGTGTAACGGGGTGGGGATGGGGGTGGAAGAAATGATTCCCGGTGTGAGAACAGGGGTCTTAAAATTACCCTTATTTTCATCTCAAAAATGTTGGAGGTTATGCAGCATCAGGAAAGCCAAGTTGCGCAACCACAAAGGATTGATTGTGAAAGACAATAAGGATCTTGTTTGAAAGCAATAACAAAAACCACCAAGGAACTGTTGTGGTCTCTCAGTCTCCCCCTTCAGATATCCTGATTGTTCCTTTGACACTCATCCATCTCATCTTCTCCAGGCAGCAAAGGTCACCAGCGAGCAAATTCCTTCCATTGTGGTGGTGGTGGTTGTTGTGCGATTCTTGTTTGCGTTTGTTTGTGGCTGGAATCAGACCAAACAGAAGTTGGGACACTGAGGGACCGACAGGGTTGTCCAGGACTCCATGCTTTGCCATTGCAGAACACAGTGAGAAAGGTGGGCTTATAGATAAACAGGCCAAAACTTGTTGGAAGTGAAGAACTTTGCACTGTCTCTCAGCCTTGGACTTCAGAGGGGGGCAACCTACTGAAATTGTACATCAACTAAATATGAATCACATAACAGAATATCTCATAAAAAGCCACTAGACCATGCTCTGATAGCCTTCTTCAGTGGCCTAAAACCAAATCGTGCACACTTAAAACAAACTGTAAAAATTAAGGGCCAGGCAGGTTTGTAGTAATTCAGTATGAGGGTAGTCTCCATGTGAAAATCAGGCCTTGTAGATAATTCTGAGCCAATCCACAAAGAAGGCAGTGTCTCTCTCCAGTTATTCTATCTCTGTCCAAGAATCCATCAATTCCATGTGTTCTACCAGCCAAATTCAGAAGGCTTTTGCATCTGTTTAGAGAACAGTTTAAGGACTGGCTTGCTCCCAATATAAACACTGAATTGTAACAAGAGGCTGATAACTTGGAAGACAATAGGAATATTCCTGTCCTGAGGAAGACTTTGACGAAACGCGCTTATATCCGGGAGCACGTAGTAACATCATGAGGATGCAACATCATGAGGATGGACTTCTCTTTATAATATTATAAGGATGTACTTCTCTGTAAGGTGACATAAGATTTATATATGGAGTGTAAAATGTTTTAGTAGATGTGTTAGCCAGCATACCACAGTGTTTGTTTGTTTGTACCACCTGGAGGTTGGCAGCCCTAATTGGGACTATTTTAATTGGTGGGATCTCTTGTGCTTAGTCAACATCTCTCTCACAGGCACATCTGTCCCGTACTTTCTACTCCAGCTCCTCCCGCCACTGAGAACTCAAAACCAGACCAGATGCAAGGATTACTCTCAGATCAGAAGGCCACCGCCTGCTTCTGTGTGTGTAAATAATTTCATCTGGATTAGTAAATTTTACTACAGGATGAGAGTTATTTATGTAGACTTCTATTCTACCTTTGTCTTCAAAGGGACTCAAGGCAGACTACAAACTAAAGCCAAGAAGGAACCATCATGGTTTTTTTAAAGATAAAACACAATGCACACCATTTAAAATCATAACACCACAGATCCCTACTAGAAACCAGCTGCCTGCAGCAGCACAGGCCCAAAAACAATTGCCTGAAGAGATGGGCTTTGCCAAGCTGTCGGTGTAGGAGTTTTTCTCATATGAGCCAGCAAGTCGTTATACACACCTGAAAGGTGTCACAACTGAAAAAGCTCTAGACTGAGCAGTGGTTGATTTAACCTGCTCCAAAGGTATAATCTTCAAAATATCCTGCTCAGATGAGTGAAGCTGTTGTGAAAGGAGGGGCATGAGATCCAGTGTGGTGTAGTGGTTAAGAGCGGCAGACTCTTAATCAGGAGATCTGGGTCTGCTTCCCCACTCCTTCACATGAAGCCTGCTGGGTGACCTTGGGCCAGTCACAGTTCTCACTGAACTCTCTCAGCCCCACCTGCCTCACAAGGTGACTGTTATGGGTAAAGGGAGGGAAGGCGATTGTAAGCCGCTCTGAGACTCCGTAGGGCACAGAAAAGAAGGGTATAAAATCTACTCTTCTTCTTCATCTCAGGAGAGATGGTCATGGTGGTATGTGGCTCCCCAAAACCTGTTATACTTCAAAGGTCTTTCATGGGTTGGAAACCCACAACAACACCTTGAATACCAACACCTTGAATTTAACCTGGAAACTAGTAAGCAATCAATGATGGGAGTGTACAACAGTTGTGCAATAGCTGTATTCGGTTGTGGCTCTGATAATAAGTGCACTGCAGCGTTCGAGCTTCAGTTTCCAGACAGTCTTGACAGATAATCCCATACAGAGAATGCTGCCATCTCACCTTGAGGTTACTGTTACATGGGTCAGTGGGTCAGATCATGCTTATTAAAATTCCAATTGCACATGTGCATATTATATATCTCCCTGAAGGTACCAATTTCATTCTAGGGTTCTGAAAAGAATGTAATGAAATGCAGTCTTGTAATGGAGGAAACACGAATCACAGTCATGATCATTTAAATTCCACTGTCCTTGGAAGACACAGGGGCCTTTCAGTATTTAGGAGGGCTGTAAGGAGTTGAGCTCCTCGAGATTGTCTTCTTATTTGTATTCTTGAATTCACTGCAATCTCTTTGGGATACTAAACACAACTCTTTGGCTGCAGGCTTCTCATTTTCAAGGATGTGCCAAAGAATCTCAATAAAATTAGTGAACATTTTCAGGTGGAATCTCTGTGAAACCAATCTCTCCACGGAGCTCGATAACAGCTCGAATTGAAAGCCTGAATTGTAGCTCTGATATTTAGAGACTCTTCGGGAGACACTTTCACCAAGTCGGCACGAACTAGATAAAGGGAGGAAAACCTTCTTGGTACAATCCAGTTCCTCCGCCATCATTTTTTTGATGGGCTTCAGGGAGTGTGTGAATCTGCCAAGTTCAAGCTCCCCATGTTCCCAGGCAGTGCGCCAGCAAGATGATTACATTCCTCCATGTGAAAGTGCTACAGTGAAGATAATTTTATATTGGATTTCCTTTTTATCTTGATCCATTTTCAGATGTCTTTCCCTCAGCAGGCTTATGAGACTGTAAAGCAAAAAATAAATATAAAAAATTCTGAGGTCACTCCAATATTTGCTGAATTATAACACCTGCCGGGGGGGACGGGACCCTTTCCTTTTTCTCCCTCCTCAGCCTCCTCCTGATGTCAGTGAACAAATTTGTTTTTGAACTGTGCTGTGTGCTAGCATTTTCTCCCCCGTCTGTCAAATTTGAACACAAAGATCTCTTGCAACTGCTTTGCAGTGGATCATGAAGACTAATATCAGTGGATCATGAAGACTTGGTGCTGGGGGGAGGTCAACAGTGGGAGGGCTTCTAGTGTCCTGGCCCCACTGGTGGACCTCCTGATGGCACTGGTATTTCTGACCACTGTGTGACACAGAGTGTTGGACTGGATGGGCCTTTGGCCTGATCCAACATTGGCGTCTCTTATGTTCTTATGTTCTTATGATATCAATAGTACTATCTGCCAGGCTAGGCATGCCTGCTCTTGCTTCCATATGGGAACCCTACCACTCTTTACAACCCCAAAATACTTGGTTAGCCATACAGTTCCACGATACAGGCAAGCAATTATGCTCACAAGATTAAATGCGCTACTGTCTGCAATCTCTGGAGGCTGTATATTAGGTACACCATTTTCAGATAGATAGTGCGGTTGTGGTTTAGGGAATCATAGACACTGTGAAGTGTGTTTTACTTGAATGTCCATGGTATAAGGAGGCTAGAGAGAAATGGACTGAGCCACTTACGCCCCAGTGAAACGAGCCTCCCCCAGACATTTTAGTTACTAAAATTTTACTGGATCCTAAACCAGCAAATACATTTTTTTCACCTAAATTCCTTGTTCAGGCCATGAGAGTTTGGGCAGCTCCTGACAAGACACTTTCTCTAACATACTATAGCCTGTCCTTTCTGGCTCGAATTCTACCTTTCTTTCTTTTATTCTTAGCTATGATAGATTGATGCTACTCAAGACCTGTAGGTCAGAGGAGGAAAGAAAGAAAGAAAGAAAGAAAGAAAGAAAGAAAGAAAGAAAGAAAGAAAGAAAGAAAGAAAGAAAGAAAGAAAGAAAAGATTTTCAATGACAGCAAAGCTGAGATGTCATGGTAGCTCCACTCCAAAAGCAACCTTGGAATAGCAAAAGATTGTCAATGAAGCAATGTTCAGTCAGAACCTGGTAGGCCCATGATCCTTTGCAGTGCCGCAAAGAGGCTGGACACAACAGTCACTCGTTCATTTATTCTACTGTAACTTAGCAATACATTTTCAACAGTATGATTCAGATTTGTAGTAATTCTGGAGCCCTAGACAAAAGTCAAGGATGCCCACTCCTTATGTCACCCAGCTAGGGTTGCCAACTCCTATTTGGGAAATTCCTGGAGTTTCAAGGGAAAGGGGACAGCAGAGTTGGGGGGGGGAGCTCCTTGGCGATGTGATTCCATACATTCCACCCTCCAAAGATCAGTTGTAATTCCAGGAGATCTCCAGGCCCTGTTTATTGTTGTCTTTTCTAGCACTGGCTTGTTCCCTGTAGGCCTATAATCAGATGTTGCTCCATTACGGTTATCTCCATGGCCCGAGTCTGCCCCCCTGTCACCAGATGCTATGTAAAGATGTCTTTTTGAACCCTCAGAACAAACTTTGAGTCCGGTGGCACCTTTAAGACCTCTGTTCTGCTGCTTCAGGCCAACACCACTACCCACCTGAATATTTTTGAATCCTGTGACACTTCTCATAAGTGCCTGCCTGGACATAATGGCATCCATATAGAGCAGATGGCAGACGCAAAGGAAAACATTTCTTCTAGCTCTTCAGTGTACATCTACAGCAGTAGATGTATCACCCTCTCAGCCTTCAAAGGAACAGTTTAGTGGCCACAGCTGTGGATGCCCTTTTCAAAACCAGAAGTGCTGCCCAAGCAAACACATGTTTTATTTAAAAGAACCAGCAGAGACCCCGAGGTACAGGACTGGGAGTTTGGAACACAACCCTGTTAGCAATAAATCCAGCTGAAGGAATATCTGATTAAAGTAAAGTAAAGGTTCCCTTGCTCGAAAGCCAGTCGAATCCGACCCTAGGGTTGCGGTGCTCATCTCTGTTTCAAAGCCAAAGAGCCAGCGCTGTCCGAAGACGTCTCCGTGGTCATGTGGCCGGCATGACTAAACACCAAGGCGCAAGGAATGCTGTTACCTTCCCACCGAAGTGGTCCCTATTTATCTACTTGCAATTTCTTGCTTCCGAACTGCTAGATGGGAGCTCACTCCATCATGCGGCACCCGGGTCTCGAACTGCTGAACTACTGACCTTCCACAGCCTGCAGTTCAGCATCTTAACCACTTGAGCCACCGCAGCTCCATAATATCCAATTAAGTGTACCTTTCTCATTGTGTAATTTAAACTGCCAATACATACAGTGGATTTCCCTAGAATCAACATCAAACCAATTCTCCTGTCTGCCCTGACCATAATAATCCCTAACCTGTCCAGAAGTTGTATATAGCAGCTGGAACAATTTTAATAATACACAAATAATAAAACACAAAGATTTCTCTCCAGAGCACAGTGACAGGAGTTGATGGAATAAGCAAGTTGCAAACCATGGGTTCCCAACTCATACTGTCAAAGTCTGGATGCTTTGTTAACAGTCAGTCCCCTCCTCCAACAGAGGGACAGTTTAATATAGAGAGAGAAAGATTCACAAACACCCTTCACATAATATCATCTCCCAAAATCATAAATATAAGACACTGTCTGGCCCAAAGTGACACAAAATGGATGCCAGCCAGAGGCAAGCCAGAGACAAGCCTGGGAAACATTTTTGGAAGGTGAAATCAGAGTGGCTGGCTTGCTAATGACCCTCTCCCCACCCTAAGGAGATGCATAATTTAGGAACAATGAGTCTCCCAAGAAACTATTACCTCACACTGTACTAATCCCAAAAAATGTCCCACCACTTTCCCCTTATCCAACATTTAATACTTTCACAAAACCTGGTAGCTTTTCCTATCTGTTACTCCGCAGGTCATCAAGAAACATTCAAACCTTTAGCATACCTCAGGAAATCTCGTCAGACTTCTCCCACATCATTGTTTAACCCTCTGAAAAAACCATCAAGGACGGCGGTCACACGGGCCGGAAAATGCGGCCCCTGGAGGAAAATAATGCGCAGCCACCTGATCACACGTCCCGGTCGAGGTCCCGTGGTCAGGGGGGAGATGCCGATCACACAAGTATCCTGCACCTCCACCGAGAGCAGCCAGGCCGATGAGAAAGGGAAAGGAAAGAGCCGTGGCCTCTGGGAGGGTCTCATGTGGCCCACTCGGGGCGGGGTCTGTGTTCTGCTTGCAAGGAGGGGAGGGGGATATTAACCTGCCAGATCCCCCCTTCCAGATCCCTGCTCCCCGTCAGCAGCCCTCCCTGGGACATGCAGCCCGCTCTCAGCCTGGCCTCTGCCGCTCACCGTGCATACACCCCCATCTGCATGTGAGTCCTCCCTTCTTTTCATGAAATGGTGGTCATTTTTCTGCTGCTTCCATGGACCTCTATGCTGGTAATTATAAGCCTCCCCAAAATTGCTTTCTCCCCAGTCCTCCCTGATTTCCTCTTAGCTAGTTTTGTGTGTGCAGAAAAGGGCAACTAGGATGATAAAAGGGTTGGAACACTTTCCCTATGAAGAAAGCTTAAAGTGCTTGGGGCTCTTTAGCTTGGAGAAGTGACAGCTGAGGGGTGACATGATCAAGGTTTATAAGATTAAGAGCACGTAGAGAAAGAAGTACTTTTCTCCCTTTCTCACAATAGAAGAACTCATGGGCACTCTATAAAATTACTGAGCAGTCAGGTTAGAACAGATAAAAGGAAATATGTCTTCACCCAAAGAGTGATTAACACATGAAATTCACTGCCACAGGAGGTGGTGGTTGCGGCTACAAGCATGGACGGCTTCAAGAGGGAATTAGATAAACCTATGGAGCAGAGTTCAATCAGTGGCTATTAGCCACAAGGTATAGATAGGAACTCTCAGTCCGGGGCAAGTGATGCACTGTATTCACGGTAAAAAGGGGGGGGGGCAACAGTCGGAGGCCTTCTAATGTCCTGGCCCTACTGATGGACCTCCTGATGGCACCTGGTATTTTTGGCCACTGTGTGACAGAGTGTTGTACTGGATGGGCCATTGGCCTGATCCAACACTGGCTTCTCTTATGTTCTTATGTTTAAGTGTGTTGCGTGTGTGTTTTGCTCTTTTTTTACTCTTTTTTAAAACTCTTTTAATAAATACCCTTTCCGGTCAAACATCTGACTGGTTTACTTCGAGTGTTCTCTAAGGGAAAAATCCCCATAGACATTGGTGGTGAGTGTTCTCTAAGGGGAAAATCCCCATAAACATTGGTGGAGATCCCAGTTACCCCCTCTCACAGCTGTTAGTTTTTCTTCAACTGCCATTCACCTGAATACTCCGAGCTCTCAGCACACATTGGAGGAATTGCACATACAAGCTTGCATGCCTTATATAAGCAGCCCCTTCCAATGAGCTCTTGTCATGAGAGAGACCACATGAAATACCCCTCACACGTACCTTGTGACTCTGGTGTAGCCCCAGTAGAGGCTAGAAGCATATGGGAAGCTAGGACCTGAGGCAGGTTTTACTGCTTTCTAAACTATGTGCAGTCAGCTGTGGATCTTTATATAAAACAAGGGGCCACACAATAAATCGGGTCTGATTTGGGGGTCACAGCATTGGTTGGCAAAGCATTTTAGAACTGTAGATTTTGAAATAGTCTATGTATTACTGGTATTTTCAGTTTTCAACCTAAATATGCCAATCAGTGGATCTGATTCCAGGACGATTTGCTAAAGGGCGTGGAGGGGGGGGGCACATATATTATTTAAGAACTAACCCAAAATTTCACAAGGGCGATTGTACTATCCGAAGCATGGTGTTCTGGAGCTCTGTTAACTAACTTCACCCTGAAACACACAGTAGACGCTGATATTGCAATCAGGCAGCCACAACAGATGCAACCGCTTTCACCCTTGGGCATCGATGTGTGTTTTGAAACCCTGGTCTACAGACAGGACAGGTCTGGTGGCTAGCCAATTGGGCTTGAAACAGTAAAAGGCGAATTCCTGCTTAAAATGCATGTCCTAGATGAGTTGACGTTGTGGAATGTTCAGGAAAAGAAAAGCCCTCTGACATCCTTGAAAGAATGGAAAAGCCTCTTTTCGGAGTGGTTAGAGAACTGGAGTAGAATCTGGGAGACCAAGGTTCACATTCCCATTCCGCCGTGGAAGCTTGCTGAGTGACCATGAGCCAGTCACTTTCGGTCTCAGCCGGTGCTCCCTCTAAGCTGAGTTAGTGTGAGCTAGCTCCCAGGTTTTTTTAGCCTCCGGCTCACACATTTCTGTCTTAGCTCAGGAAGGATGGCTCCAGAGCAAACTAATTTATGCAGTAGCCACATCACTCACTCATAGCTTTAATGCCATTCGCTCACAAAGTAGAATTTTTGCTCACAACACTCCACACGACCTCCCAGAGTTGTTGTGGTGAGAATAAAATGGAGGAGGGGAGACCAGTGTTCTAAGTTGCTTTAGGGAGAAAAGTGTCATCTAGAGATCTAAATAAATAAATAGACTAGAAGAGTTGAGAGCAGAGGAGATATCTGGAGATGGGGCTACACCATGTATTGCAACAGAATGGTATGATCTGTCAGTCTATGAAACCTAAGATAAATTATCTAATAGCAGCAAAGTAATTGACAGCTGCTCACTTTTATGCACTCCTGTCAAATTCTCAACAAGGAGTAGAACACTGTTGAGGGAAACCTGTCTAATTTTTCATGTCTGATCTGTAAACAGACATTTTAAAAAGGTAAATCATTGCAAGGGAACAAGCTAATAAGATTTCAGTTGTGTAGACAGTTTTCAGGCCCTGACCTGGATAGCCCAGGCTAGCTGGATCTCTCCAGATCTCATGGAGCTAAGCAGGGTCCTCCCTGGATAGTATTTGGATGGGAGACTTCCAAGGAATACCAGGGTCATGACACAGAGGCAGGCGATGGAATCTCTGGACATCTCTGGCCTTGAAAACTCTACAGGGTCATCGTAAGTCGGCTGTGACTTGACACCACATACCACCACCACCAGATAGTTTGGGAGGATATTCTAACTGGGAAAGTTTACTCATGTAATTCTCCTACACTTACTTTATAGCCCAAGTTCCTTATGAACCTTCCATTACTCCGTCTTTATTTCTGTGTGACGAACCTTCTTAGGTGTTTATTGTTGCGTGCATATATATATATATACACACACACACACACACATATATATACATATATACACACACACATATATATATATACACACATATATACACACACAGATATATATATATATATACACATACACACACACACACACACACACACTATCTTCAAAAGTAAAAAAAGGATCTAGGTGATCACCAAGTGGAGGATTCCTGGGGGGGGGCAGAAAGGGATGCCAGCCCCTCCCCCCTGCTGCCAACCTCCCCAAGAGCACATATGTTGGAATGATTCTTTTAAAAAATCTGGCAGTTTTACCGATGAACAAAATTATGAGGTAGCTAGATCAGACTCTGTGTGGTTACCATCCTCAAGGTGGGGCCTGGAGTTCTCCTAGAATAACAACTTATCTCCAGACTACAGAGATCAGTTCTCCCGGAGAAAATGGCAGCTTCAGAATGTGGACTCTATGGTGTATCATAGAGTCTGAGAGAAATGGAATTTCTAGAGTGGTATCACATCCCTACTGACTGAGCTCCTTCCCTTCCCCAAGCTCCGCCCTCCCCAGGCACAACCCCCCCAAACTCCATGAATTTTCCAACCCAGAGTTATAAACCATATTGTAGTTTCATATTTCTTCCAGACGTCTGCCCCGACTTGTGCCTTCTCTTTCTCCAGCCCAATGTAAGTGCATGCCTCTTAAAATTGTTTCCCTCAAGATATTGCTGGTCTGCATCTTACAGCATTTAAAAAATAAATAAGTAGAGCAACTACAGCAAAAGCTCAGCTATGCCAATAGTCTGATATTCAGATTCGCTGTTTACCTAACCCTCTGCCTCTTTCCACACAAACAACAAAAAGTGGTAAGCAAAACAGAAGGTGCCTTTGTATTAAAAATCCCCTGCCTCTGGTAAAATAGATGTTCGGTGGGAAAAGATAATAGTCTTGTATTCTCCTTGATATGCTAGTTTTATACATGCAGGGAAGTTCCCACCCACACCCACCCAGGGAAGCATTTGATCATGCAATCCCATTTTCAGTCTAAAGTAGTCAATATTATCATTTTATACTCTGGAAGACAAATGTGGGCTCATCCGTGGATACTTAAATTCATGGACTGGGCCCATACTAATTAAAAACAGATTGTTCTGCAAACCTGGGTGGACTCCCTAGGTTGGCCAAAAAAATCTGAAAACATTTTTAAATGTTTTAAGCCCCCCCCTCCCCCCCCCCAGCATTTTCTGTGCAGGTATAGTCAACACAACTATCTACTACCCTTCTCTCGGTGAGCCTGGTGGTGCAGACATCAGGACATAGTGTGGGGGACAGGGAGTCTCAGCATGGCAGTGAAGGCCAGGAGTCACACTGGGCTTGCCTGCATCAGCAGCTGCGACGGGCCAAAAGCCCGTCCCCCCCACAGCAGGCCCAAAGACAGAGGGCAGGAGCAGCACAGAGCCTGGGAGTGGTGGCAGCAATGATGGTGGGGGGGGGAGCCACAGTAGCCACAAAGGCTGGGAGCCTTGCCGGGCCTGGAATTAATGGCAATAAGCCCAGTGGTGGATGCCAGGAACTGCACCAAGCCTGGTGGTGATGGGAAAGGGGGTCTGGCTGGGAGCCCCAGCAGTAGTAACGGTATGAGCGAGAAAGAAGCTAAAAGGAGGAAGGGATCCCCTCAGAGTATCACAGGTCCTGACTTGTATATTCTAATTCTCAACCTGACCCAAACTGAGGATACTTTGATCTGGAGACTGGGGCTGTGAACAAACAAGACAGATCTTTCTACAGACCTTGAAAACACCCAGGTTTACAGGAAAACCTGAAATCTAAAAAATATACATTTTGGAGTGGTGTGTTGAAAAACCCAAAATGATAAATGTAGTACCTACAGTTTTAAGAAATGAATGCCCTCTGTGGCCATTGTTAGGCAACCACAACAGTTTTACAAGCATTCCACACCTGGTATCTGTCAGTGAACAGCAGGGGGAGGTGCAGGGCGTTTTCCAAGACCATTTTTCCCTTTGAGGGAGTACTCATTGGAGCCAGGCCTGGCGGCAACCGCTATAAAACTTATTACCCACCTTGTATGATTCACCTAGGCCTGGCTGCTTGCTACTGTTGAACAGTAGCCATCGTATGAAAGCCAGTGCTGCACGGTCCTTAGAGCTTCAGACTAGGGTCTGGGAAACAGAAGTTAAAATTACAGGTCTGCCATGAAAACTCACTAGGTGACCTTGGACCAGCCATGTACTTTCAGCCTAACCTACCTCACACAGTTGTTGTGTGGATAAAATAGAGAGAATAATGTAAGTTGTTTTGGTCCCTACTGTGGTGAAAGGTGGAAGATAAATTAATAAACATAGCTGAAGATGGAAGCAGATAAATAGGTTGGTGAATGGCTGAGGAAGAAATTAGGCAAATAAAGGGGAGTGGATATGGGGGTTGCCAGAAAGAGGAAATAGTGTGGGGAGGGGAATATAGGGCAAAGTGAGGTGCCCCTGCAAGTCATTGTAGGTTCCCTACCATGCAAGTGGACCTAGCCTAGCAACTAACACCACACAACCGGGCCATAGTTTTCCCAAGTACAGATTGCTTGGGGTGGGGTGTGTGGAGATGTGGAGCAGATAAAAGTAGGTTGGCTGTTGGGTGTGAAGGAAATAAGGAAGCAGAAAGGGGCTACAGGGGCTTTCAGGGAAGGAAAAGAAAATAGTGCAGGAAGGGAAAATGAGATATCCCCCATAAGTCCTTGAGGCTCCCCTGCTTGTGGAATACCTATGCATCCTTTGTAACAGGTATTTTCATGGGTTAGTACTATGAATATAAAGATGACAGGACTTTGCCATCCTGGGATAAATGCCCATGAAATGAAGCTAAGAATCCCCTCAAAGAGGCAGAACCACTGTGTGTGTGTAAGGTGCCATCAAGTAGTAAACTTATGGTGACCCCATTGGGTTTCCAAGGCAAGTGCCTACACACGTGGTTTGCCATTGCCTTTATCCGCAAAGTCCTACTTGGTGGTCTCCTGTCCAAGTACCAGCCCTGATTCACTTCTGAGATCTGACAAGATCAAGGTATACTACACCATTCCACATCTCCTGAAGAACCACTGGTTGACTATCATTCACATTTTAAATGGCCGAAATAGCGAGGCTTTCTGTAACCTCATCTTTTAAGGGCTCCCACACAGAACATGATTGGTTTCAATTTTATTTCCAGCCTTCTGAGAGCCTTCTTGATATGTCACTAAAGTCTCGTGAAGAGAGTTAAAAGTGGTTTAATATAAATTCCTTTCCATGGGGAACTGGAGTTCTGTGATAAAGATCCTTGGAATGCATGGAGCTGCCTTATACTGAACAAGACCATTGCTCCACCTAGGTCAGTATTGTCTTCTCAGACCAGCAGCAGCTCTCCAGGTTCTCAGGCAGAAGTCCTTCACACGTACCTACTGCATGGTTCTTTTAACCAGAGATCCCATGGATTGAACCTGGGACCTTCTGAATGCCAAGCAGATGCTCTACCAGTGGACGGCTTCAAAAGGGAATTAGATAAGCATATGGAGCAGAGGTCCATCAGTGGCTATTAGCCACAAGGTATAGATAGGGACTCTGGGGAAAGTGATGCTCTGTCTTCTTGGTGCTTGGGGGGGGGGTCAACAGTGGGAGGGCTTCTAATGTCCTGGCCCCACTGATGGACCTCCTGATGGCACTGGTATTTCTGGCCACTGTGTGACACACAGTGTTGGACTGGATGGGCTTTTGGCCTGATCCAACATTGGCGTCTCTTATGTTCTTATCCACAGCCCTTCCCTTTTAGACAATGCACCAGTGCTTGATATTAATGATAGTGTGGGACAGCTAACCTGGAGCCACTTTGAATGGCCAACTTGAAACATCTTAAGGGATCAGGGGCTCTCCCAGTGACTGTTCTCTTATAGCAGCCAAGTGATGAGTCACTTTCAGAGATTTCTTCCATTATCTTCACTGAAATTTCATTCATCTGAATAGGCTGGCAACCTAAACCACATAATTTAACCAGGTATACTTAATGGCGATATGTTGCTTGCACGATGACAGGGAAGCTCAACTCTTAACAGCAGACCCTGCATTTTTCTCTGGCACCATTTGTCTTTCTAGTTCAAATAAAAATAATTACAGTGATCTTACTCCACATTAACTTGTCGGTTTTATTAAACTGGCGGGTTGCAAAACAGTATAAAATGGAGAAGTGTCTTTGGGGGGAAAGAGCATTCTATACCAGTAGATTTAACGTAATACGTAAATCATTGGTGATTTCTTATTTTAAAGCTTTTTACAAAAATTATGCCACATATCTGTATAAATGCATATAGAACTTCAGCAATATATACAAACTAATCTTTACACATATACATAAATGTATTTTACAAATAATAAATAGTAATATTTAAGGCCAGTTACATGTTCTCACATATTTTTTTAAAAACCCTTCACCATTTGGTGACCAAGTGCTGTTTATATTTCACCTTGTAATTAAAATGTACAGTTCGTATCACATCTTATTTTGAAACGAAAACCTCAGGAAAACGGTAGCAAGTCAGAATTTTTACAAAAATAAACTATAGTTCATTCTTTCAGTGCACGGTAATCTAACTATAAACTTATCCAGCCTCAAACACAGTTGGGATATATTAAAGCATTCTTGATCACTGTCCATTTCTTCCACTGGAAGGATGCACCTTCCCTTGCGGTACACTGATTTTAATGATTTGCATTTTTGTGTGTGTACACAATTTGTGATTACTTTTTGCTAAAGCCACTGATGTTGACAGACTTCAAAACGAATTCTAAATAATTCATCAAACAGGCCAATATAATTGAAATATGGGTGTGCTTGTTTCGTAATCCAGATACATTTGCACAAATATACCTTCCAGTACTTGCTTACTTATATGATTTGTATTGTGATTCTCTTTGCAACTGTTTGTTTTTAATGAAGACTAGGGAATTATTTTCAGAACACTAGTAAGTTCTTCTAGCAAGAGCAGTGGGTAATGCCTCTTGCTTGTGTTCATAGCTTCTTAATTCAATGGTATTATGTCTGCATATATTCTGAACAAATGTACAGATAAAGCATTCTACTATTGTTTGCATTACTACAGACAAATAAAGTGATTTCAGGTTCTGCCATTTTTCTCATTGCTGACCAATAAATACTAATTATTCTCAAAATCAGGAATACCAGCATCAAAGAAGAGCCACTGTTCATTTGCAGCTGGAGATATAGAAGTAATAGTGAAGGTAAGCGTGATAAGAGACTGTGTAGTACATTTGTAACAGTTCCCACTATTTGACACTGGTAACGGAAAATCTGTTCCTGTAGTCTTTACAGACTGTTGTTTCTTGCTCCTTTTTAGCTGATAAAGCATTGCAATAATTGCATGTGCTTTTATATAAATGAAATATGAGCAAATAATTTGTTACCATATAAAGAGTACAAATTTATAAGTGACGGGAGATGTTGACTGAATTTAACCTGGAACCTTCAAAGTCCACAAACATTCTCTCTCTGTTTGCTCACTCCTATCTAGATTTCTGGCAAGCGCCTCATGCTACTAGAAGCATGATTATGACATAGATAGATTTCCCCATTCCTTTGATCAATTTAATAGAAGCCGTTGAACTTCAGACATCAAAGGATGTAAAAACTCAAATCAGCGGAACGGGATGTTCTTCAATAACAGAACTGTCCAATGATACAATGTTTCAGAGCTCTAGCCAGATTAAACACAGTCCAGACACATGCCCAAATATATAACTTTTAAACAAATTCTATGGATTTTTCATAAAAATCAGGAAACTTTTATTACAACATAGCATTATAAGTTAAATTAGTTCCCAGTGCCATGCCTGTCTTTGTTCGGGAGAGGCTTCTCATCTAGTTCATAAACTTGGCCAGTGAACTGTTTTGTGTCCTGCAACGACCCTAAAAACTACCAGCTCCAGGCCCGAGAATCCACGTGTGGGTGGCAGACTTCAGCATGAATTTCAACTGCTGGATCGAGAGTGCATCAGCTGCACATCTGAACATGGATGTTGTCCAGCCGTGCTGCAGTCCTTTCAATCAGATATCCAAGATGGTATGTGTACTGCCAGGTATGTTCTTAGGGGATAACTAGCCACATGAGCCTTGAGTTGAACGATGAAAGTCTCCTAGAGTAACTTAGAATGTTGACAGTATCACAGATTACTGATAAATTCTGTATTTCAAGGCCACAGTGGCAGTGGGGGGTTTCCCCTCTCCTCCCAAAACTGATCTTCGGTTCACTTGTTATTCGTCAAAGAACTCAAGCACTGATTTTTCTAGAAAGAAAACAAACATGCACACGTTTAGAATCCCAGTAGCCAACAGTGCTTTGTGTAAGATATTAGACTGATGTGACTGGGCTGTCTACAAGGAACTGCTCTTCTATGAAGGGGGGTTAGAGATCTCTAATAGATAGTTTTCAATGTCTTGACAAGCTACAGTTCCCAACAGTCATGATAGTTAGAAGGGTACAATTCTGTATTACAGATCTGTCCCTAATGCTCTGCTGTCAGAGCATATATGATAAAATATAACAGACTGCCCCCCCCCACCAAACACTGCCATAAAAACACCTTCCCCTGATTTTTTGAGCTTTGTGAGCACAATGTCTGCAACAGAAGCAAAGCATTCTGGGGACAGAGTGTTAGGGGCAGAACAACATGTCACACTGGCAAATGTGTGATTGTTGGTTAATACAAGTGCAGAGGCACAGGGAGAGCATCTGCAGGAGACAATAAGATGGAAGGGATACTTAAGCATTCCTATGCCTACCAGTTCTGTCCTGCACATATGCGCGCGCGCACACACACACACAGAGCAGCTGTCTCCTGCAACCAAGGCTTCTTTTGGACTTGAAATTCAGATGAAGAGTAGTTAAAAATTGGATTAGATCAGGGGTGGCCAAACTTGCTTAACATAAAAGCCATACAGAATAAACGTCAGATGTTTGAGAGCCACAAAACTTTCTCTCTTATATATAAAAGCCGAATGGTGGTGGCACTTCTCTAGAACATTCCACACGCTCCGGAATTGGTTGGCGCCCTGGTGTGTCACTCAGAATCTGTCCCTATCCACTGGCTGCATTGCTTGAGTCTTGCCTCCAACATTTTAAACAGTTTGCTGTTCCTTTCCCCCCCATAGCCAGTCAGAACACAGAGGTTATTTGCATATGCAGCCTCATTGGCCTTTGCCTCGGAACACAGAGGTCGTTTGCATATGTGACTTGATTGGCTTTTGCCTCTAACATTCTAAACAGTTTGCTGTTCTGAGGTAAAATGTGTCCAATCTCCAGGTGAGGGCTGGAGATCACTCAGAATTACAACTGCTTTCCAGATGGCAGAGATCAGTTTCCCTGGAGAAAATGGTGGGCTCTGTATCCTTATATGCTGCTGAGGTGGCCCCCGTATGACAGCCAATGTGACGTAGCAGTCAGGGCTTCAGAGCAGGGGAGAGGCTGCAGGTGTGTTGGGGATGGAAAGATGAAGAGTGAGGGGAAAATAAAGGTAGGTTGATTATCGGCTGGGAAGGAGATATGGTTGCCAACTCCAGGTGGGAAATTCCTGGAGATGTGAGGGATGGAGCCTGGAGAGGGTGAGGTTTCAGGTGTGGAACCTCGGACAGGTACAAAGCCATAGACTCTATCCTCCAAACCAACAATTCCCTTCTGGGGAACCATCGTTGCCAATCTCCAGGTGAGGGCTGGAGATCACTCAAAATTACAACTGTTCTTTAGGTAGCAGAGATCAGTTCCTCTGGAGAAAATGGTGGACTCAGTGTCATTATACCCTGCTGAGGTCACCACAGCAAATTGACACTGAGTATCCAAGGCCGGGGCACCCGCCCAGAGCCTCTTTCTAGGCTCACTGTATTTATTTCCACAACAGGCCTTTTTTTCCTAATGAACAAATATTACACACGTTTTTAATGGAAAATATGCAAATTTGGTTTTTATTAACATTAGACTGTGTGAAAGAGCCGCATGCAGCTCCCGAGCTGCAGTTTGACCACCCGTGGTCTAGATAATTGCTCGAGCCAGAATAATGACATGAGGGAGATGTAAGCCCTCCTTCCCTGCACACCATGGTCCCAATCCAAAACAGGCCTCTGCACATCTGGGAATTCGGGAACTCCCAGACCATGTCTATCAACCCAAACCAGGGATCAGAGCCTTGTGTAGTTAGGCCCTCATTGCTCAGTTCCGTTGTATGCAGCACCTACAATTCTTACCATGAATTTTCTTTGATAGCATTTTTCCCAAGGCATCTCACAAATTCTGCGACTCCTTCCCCTTTCTTGAGATGAGAAATTCCATTTCGGGAGCAGAACACCAACCTACACAGTACACAAAGAATTAATGGTGAGATATGCTGGAGAAGCTATTAAAACACAACACGAATAAGGATAGTGCTTTATCATTAATTAGTCTGTCTCTTGAAAAGTGACATTTTAAGAATGATTGCTTGTACCAAGGCTGTGACAGACAACCGTATTTGTAAAGTTTATTTACAAAGCAGATGGGTGCTTAGTAAACACATTCAGGAGCCTAAGACCAAAACTTGTCCAAGTTGTCTACAGTGTTAACTTTGTTCTTTTCATCTTAAGTTAACTGTTCTTTCATTCTGGAAGAAGAATTCCTAATAATTCCAAAGTGTGTACCCAAAAAAGATTGTCCTGTAAAATGTATTCCTTGCCTATTTCATTGCTTCATTTTTCTCTAGCACCCAGTGGTAAAATCTCTCTACAGCAAACAAGAAGAAAGGAAGAAAGGAAGGATTCAAGGCCTGGGCAATGTAAATACAATAAAGAACTACTAAAAATAGAAAGGAATCAAAGTACTGAAATTTAATAAAAGTATTCACAGGGCAATTCCAATAACCATAGAACATTAATTTACAGCCTCAATTATTTCATGGCATCAAAGGTTATCCTGGGTTATCACGTTTTCCAAAAAAATCATACTAAACCATTCCCTGCAATAATGAAGCAGTTTGAGACTTTGTCATTGATGAGAGAGAGCAGCTGGGCCATCTGTATACAAGAGAAAGTTTTTGGATGCATGAAAATTTCCAAGGTATGCAACAAAAATGTGCCTTTCCTCTTTCACACCCCCAAAAGGTTTGAAAACGTAAAATACAGACAAAATAAAGCCTGGAGGTGACATGACCCTGCACAGGCTAAATTGGAAAGCAGCAGGTTGCTCCTTGCTATCATTCAGGCTAGAGGCTAATTAGGGGTGTGCAAAAAAAAAAATGCCAGTATTTTTCGGCTTCAGGTAAATCAGTAGGTGCTGTGAACCGCCTGAACCTCCAAAAACCACATGGAGTGTCGTGGGAGGTTCAAAGATACCAGTAAAGTATTCGGATTGAGGCTATATTCGGTATTCCCGAATATATTCGGGCCTGATTTACACCACTAGACGGAAAGGAGACATGTTAAAATGCCTTCTTTCTCTCTGGTAGCCCCTACAGATTTCCCTGTCAATCTCACCACCAGTCAGCTCGGAGTGAAATTGACAAGGGAAAGCCTTCCCTTCTCTAGCTGACAGGTTGTAGCTGGACAAGGGCAGGCAGGGAACCTAGGCATGTTTAAAATGACTTTCTTTCCCTCCCCAAGACTGGTGAGGGATAGAAAGGCATTTAAACATGCCCCCCTCACTTCCTTGAGTTTCTCTGCAAAAGTGGAGAGGCTCAGGGAAGAAAGAGGACATGTTTGCATGCCTGCCTTGTTTCCCCAGCCTGCCCGCCACCAGGCATGTTTAAAATGCCTTTCTTTCCCTCCCCAATCTCGTGGAGGGAAAGAAAGGCATTTAAAGGCTGCTAGGTTTTAATGAGACCTTTTTCGGTATAGCAAAATGAACCCGAAAAAAAGATGGAAAATATCAGTTTGGGGGGGGGGGGGCTCAGCTATACTTATGTGATATAGCCAAATACACACCCCTAAGGCTAATAGTTGGAAGGGAAATGTCCTCTAAGCATTGCTGGAGGTAGGTGGGTAGGAGCAAGCTACTTACCTCCTGCCACCCTAACCATAAACAATTGCCTCATAGCTCTACAAGTAGGGTTGCCAGCAGGGATGGGGATGAACCAGGAAAATCAAGGCTCGTTTCACTTCGTAGTTAACTTCACAAATCTTCCCGTTTACCAAACAGGTTTGTTCTGTGAGGTTTGTGATGTGGTAGAATACCCCCCCTGCAGGCTAGAGACTCCAAACTCGCAGTGACTCTCCAGCTGCCTTTCCTCTACCAGTCCTCCAAGATTGATGAGGATTGGATTTAGGGAGGCTGAGTTACAGCCCCCCAAAGTAGGTACCCCTAGGAAAGTACTCTCTGGGGCAATCCACAGCCACAGGTTCAGGACTGTGTTGAATGGCCCCACTACAAGCTAGAGGCATCAAACTCACAGTGGACCTCCTCGGCATGCCCCTCTACCTGCCCTCCATATTTGGTGAGGATTGGCTTGGGGGGGAGTAGCAGCCCCCGAAAGTAGGTGCCATGAACCGCCTGAACCTCAAAAACCACATGGAGAGTCGAGGGAAGGTTCAGTTCATGAATGTCTGCTCATGAACCAGGCAATTTTCATCACAAATCTACATACATGAGCCGGTTCATGCCCATACCTAGGTGCCAGCCTCCAGGTGGTGCCTGGAGATCTCCTGGAATTACAACTCCAGACTACAAGGATCAGTTCCCCTGGAGGAAATCTCAGCTTTGAAAGGTTGTCTGCATGGCATTATACCCTGCTGAAGTCCCTCCCCTGCCCCAGTTTCATCTAATACCTCTCATTAAGCATAGTGGTTTACGTCAGCCCAGCATTCTCAAAAATGCCATCTGCGGACTCTTCCATCTGCACAATGACTAGAATCAAATAGTAAAGATTTGCTTGAGTGCACTACTGCAGGCTGCCGATGGAAGGGAGGGGAGATGGCATGGTACAAGGCCCCCCTATCAGAGGGAAGACCCCGGCACATACAGAATTAGCACCTCTGAGAAGACTAAATGGAGCCATCTTTTTCATGTGCTTTCTCTCCATGTGCAGGGAGTTCATCATGCTGAAAACTGTCCACAGATGACTTTCTGTACCCCTGCCCCAAGGCCCATTCTGCAACTAGCATTCGCTCCACTGTTTTACCAAACCCACGCTGGAACAGAAATCCCCCTCTACATTGCATGCCATTTTCACTTTCTTTGATTGCTGGATTTTATCGTAGCCTCCACACTGCATGCCGGTTTCACTTCCTTTGATCTCCCGGTTTTAGGGTATTGTCTGCATAGATTTATGGCCGTTCAGGGGTGACTCTGCAGTCAGTACGGTGTTGGCCAGGGGTATCTGGATGTGGTTTTGAGCCACATCTTTTTCTGTTCCAGTGTGGGTTTGGTAAGACAACAGAGTGAATGCCAGATGCAGATTGGGCCCAAGTCTCAAGTGGTACAACCCCAGAAAATCTTCACTGTCTACCATCTGTGTAAACTGGCTTTGTTTACAACAACGAGGGCAGTTAATGCCTTTCGTGAGGGAGCATCCTGTTCTTTTTACAGCTTCCTTGACTGGAAAAGAAAATCATACTATAAACTTTCCCTCCGTCATACAGCTGCAGTGACAGGAAACTTCTTTGCGTCAGTGCAGCCATTAAAAGATCCCCTGTGTAGAAAGGAACTTGTGAGCTCCCTTCTGCTCCTTCTTTGCTACTTCCTGGTACTCAAAAACAGCAGGGCTTTTTCTAAGAACTAGCTAGGAGCATATGAGACTGCCTTATACTGCTTTGTCAGCACAAAATATTTTAAATTAAATAAACAGAGGTTCAGTGCAGTGGCCAATCTAGAGAAGCACTGTCTACTCTGACAGGCTATGCCTCTTCAAGGCCGTAGGCAAAGGCCTTTTCTAGGTCAGGTACCCGAGATCCTTTAAAAAAAGAGATAGCAGCTTTGTACTATAATTCATCTGGTGGTGACTTCTATGGGGAAAGTGCAGCATGCCCTTGGCTCAGCGGCACCCTAAGTAAAATCAATGTTTCTACAAAGTAAACAATGTAAAAATGCATACAAACTCTGGAGAGTCTCAAGGCACAATCCCATCATCTCTCTCTCTCTCTCTTATAATTCCCTGCAGCAACAGCAAGCTTCCTTACTTTTTCTGAGTTTCTCCAGACTTGACTCTGACCCTCTGGATGGCAACCTCTGGCGTGCTCCACCAATCTTTCAGGTTAAATATAGAGTCTTTTTTCCATTCCAGCCTGACAATGAGTAGGTCTCCAATATCCACTGCAGTGTATATCAGAAAGGAAAAGGTTTGGTTTGTGGAGACCTCAGGCCTGTGAAAACAAATAAAACTTTAGCTTTGGGCCTTGCTTCTTTGAAATCATACAAAAGTTCCATTATCTCCCTTTAGCATATTCTTGGTTATTTCTTCTTTGTCAACGGATATGAAAAAAAACTAAGGCTAGCTAACAGAATATAGTGTGTATCTTTCCAAACACGTGTCGGAGAAGCCACATGTGTCACCAGTCACCAATTCTACCCTGTGCCTTTGTTCAGACATAACGTAAAACCAGGGTTGGTTTGTGAAATTATGATTTGGCTTGAAAAGAATCGCCTTTGCCTTTCACTTTGCTTCCCCCTGAGAAACACAGCTGGTATCTTAGCCAGACAGAGGTAAGAAAGACAGCCAGATGGCCAGGTTTGTACATTGATCAAAACCATTGTTAAGACTTCCCGTGGTCAACAAACCACCAACAAACCATGGCTTCAGATCATGGTCTGATGCAGGGCTTTTTTTGTAGAAAAAGCCCAGCAGGAACTCATTAGCATAATAGGCCACACCCAATAGCAGAAACTCATTAGCATATTGGGCCACACCCACATGTTACCAGAAGTGTGGTCATCCAGCCACACCCACCTTTTGCTTCTTGTTCTGTTTACCTTGTTTGTTGTCAAAACCCAGGGCTTTTTTGTAGCAGGAACTTCTTTGCATGTTAGGCCACACACCCCTAATTTAGCCAAACCTAATGAGTCTCTGCTATTGAGTGTGGCCTATTATGCTAATGAGTTCCTGCTGGGTGTGGCCAACTCAGGAGCCAGCCGGAACTCCGTTCCTGTGTGTTCCTGCCCAAAAATAGCCCTGGATGTATCCTATTTTCCCATAGTTAGTGAGGTTGCCTGCATTCAGGTGATCACACAAACCATTAAACAAGTCAGGATTTTGTGTACAATGTCCAAACTGAGCTAATGTGTTAACCATGGTTTCACGTGATATACAAATGTAGACATCTTGGCTTGTTCCTGACTCTGCCCTTGCCGCAAAGCAAACTGGGATACCAGCTGGGAGCTCCGCAGGAGAAGAGCAAAGGCAACGAAACTGGCAATTATCAAGGCAAAGCAGCATTTGAATGACTGCCTATGAACTGAATCTTGGTTTTTCAAATTAATAATACTTTAAACAAAATAGAAATTCACACACACTTTAATATCTCTGATGACTAACATTTTTATCTCAATTGGATGTTGGGGCAATCAGCCCTCTCAGGATGGAGACGTTTATGGAGGATTTGGAACCCAGCCATGAAAAGTCAAAACTACTGGTGGTCTACCAGTCCTGAAGGCATAATATGATGACCTCATAAACTAAATTCTTCCACCACCACCCCTCAATAAGAATAAATAAATAAATTGGGGGATATGAAGCATGGACGGCTTCAAAAGGGAATTAGATAAGCATATGGAGCAGAGGTCCATCAGTGGCTATTAGCCACAAGGTATAGATAGGGGCTCTGGGGCAAGTGATGCTCTGTCTTCTTGGTGCTTGGGGGGGGCAACAGTGGGAGGGCTTCTAATGTCCTGGCCCCACTGGTGGACCTCCTGATGGCACCTGGTATTTCTGACCACTGTGTGATACAGAGTGTTGGACTGGATGGGCCTTTGGCCTGATCCAACATTGGCATCTCTTACGTTCTTATGTTCTTATATTTCCCCACACAAAAAGAGTGACACACGATAAGACCCTTGATACTAATTTGCTGTTACCCAATCCACAATTCTCACACAAGGAAGGGCCTCCAAACAATTCTAAACTTTTGTTATAATACCTGATTGTCTTACTGGTGATTACTTCTTGACCTTGTTTATTTAACTAAAGGGGGAGGAGCCTGGCTTGTGCATTTCTCCTCACTTGGAAGTGCAATAACAAGGACTGCACAACTCTCACATTCTTCTTTCTTTGGTCCTTTGGTATATCATGTGCAAAGCCTATGTGAGGACCTTGCAAAAAAAATTCTCCCCTCATCACAATTTAGGAAGGCAAACTGGTGTCTATATTGCCATCTTTTCCAATGAAGTATGTAGAAGTAAGCTCCTAATTCTGTTCCCAAAGGCCACACCTCTCCAAGTAAAGAAGCAGCTTCCACACATGTGTCATTCTTAATCTTCAATCCAAAAGTAAGAAAGTTACTCTGAACACCGGCAACTTCTGACTAGGATGAACCACAACTTGGAGGAAAATGCTAAAATCTCACTGAGTTTTATTTTAAAATTTTAAATTGGATTTGTTCCTCCTAGGTTCCAGACGATTAAATTCTTCTGCCAAATAATACAAAGATATTTGCTTATGCCGATACTCACAGCGTGACTGGCATGTCCTTGCTTTCCCCCTCGGTGCCATACAGAGAGATAAGGAAGTCCTGGTTTGTCTTAGTCATGTTTTCCTTAGCAAAAAAATGAATCTTCACTTGGTAGTGAAAGACTGAGTGCAGAAAAGGATGGAGAGGGAGCAGACACACAAAGAGAGAAAGACGGACAGAATTATTGGCAGTGCTTACAAAGAGATAAAGAAATCTAGCCACTTTAAAAGGTTCGACATCCATCTACTAGCCTTATTCAGGCAGACTAATACTTTTGCACGGAAGTCCATCAGTTGTGAAGTATCAGCCAATATAAACAAATCCATTATACAGTTTAACCAAAGACAGCAGACCTGAATTATACTCCAATCTTATACTCTAAGCAGGTTCTCTGGAGAGGCTACATATACATTTCCTAAATAAATTTTAAATACATGCTTAACAGTATTTTCACTTTATCTTGTTTATCTCCCCAACAGGAACCCCAGTAGCATAAACATCACCCTCCCATTGTATCTTCACAACAACAAACCTGTGAGGTAGGCTAAGCTATGAGAGAGCGACTGACCTATGGTCCTCCAGCAAGCTTCCATGGCAAAACGGGGATATGAACCTGAGTCTCACAGTCCAACACTCTAACCACAACATCACACTTGCTCTTGTACTGGGAGGGAGTTATTGACTGACCTATGGTCCTCCAGCAAACTTCCATGGCAAAACGGGGATCTGAACCTGAGTCTCCCAGTCCAACACTCTAACCACATCACACTTGCTCTTGTACTGGGAGGGAGTTATAATGTCATGTTCTGTGATGTGTCACAGAGGTGATAAGAGTCAGTATCCCCCAGTCCAGGTACTTAATTTGCTAGCGAAACGAGTCTTAGGTATGCTAGGTTAGTTAACAGAATTGTATTGCAGTAGATGGTATTTGGGGTGCTCTCATAATGGTCGTCTCTCAAGCTGGTTTCATGAACAGATTTGGCACAATTATGTCCTTTTTTTTTGTCTCTCCACAACTTATTACAAATGCAGGACTGAAGAGGCCATTTCCAGCAATTTGCTTACTCAATCCAGTGCCACCAAAGAATATCCACACAGCAGCTTTTTGGAGGCAAAGTTTTGTAAACTGTGTTTCCAGAATGGACTTTCCTGCACACATGCAAATCAGACCGCCACGTATGTAAACAAAACTTCAGCATGCCAGACTCATTTCCTTGGTATTACCATCTGAAATACACTGGACTGCTCTGTAGACACTTCTCTTTTTCCTTAATCAAGCCTTTCCTGATGCTTGTTGCGCATCCTCACCCAAGGCTCAGAGTGGCACAACACTGATTATAACGTGAAAGCACATTATTGAATTTCTTCCTCTATTAGCACTGAGAATTTTTTTATTTCAAGTAAACGTTTATCTCCCATGTGTTTGTCACTTAAACTGCCTCTCTAACTATACCTAGCTTTTGAAACTAGGGTTGCCAATGGCTGCTTGGAAAATTCCTAGAGATGGGGGGGAAGGGCAGTGCCTGGGGAGGATGGAGCTTGGGAGGAGGAGCTCGGCAGGGACGTGATGCCAAAGCATGCCCTCCAAAGCTGCCATTTTCTCCAGGGGAGCTGGCCTCTTTAGCCTGGAGATCAGCTGTAATTCCAGAATTCCAGGCCACACCTGGAAGTTGGGAACCTTATTTGCAGGGCTATTTTTGGGCAGGAACGCGCAGGAACTGAGTTCCGGCTGGCTCTTGAGTTGGCCACACCCAGCAGGAACTCATTAGCATAATAGGCCACACCCCACAGCAGAAACTCATTAGGATTGGCTACATTAGAGGTGTGTGGCCTAACATTCAAAGGAGTTCCTGCTACAAAAAAAGGCCCAGGGTTTTGACAGCAAACAAGGTAAACAGAATAAGGAGCAAACGGTGGGTGTGGCTGGATGACCACACTTCTGGTAACATCGGGGTGCGGCCTAATATGCTAATGAGCTGTGCTATCAGGGGTGTGGCCTAATATGCTATTGAGTTTCTGCTGTTGGGTGTGACCTATTATGCTAATGAGTTTCTGCTGGGCTTTTTCTACAAAAAAACCCTGCTTATTTGGAAATCAAAAGCTTTCTTAGGGGTGGGGTGGGAAGGGTACGATTCAGCTGGAAGACCTCCTTGTACAAGCTACTTTAATACGAATGAGATCCATGCAAAAATACTCCCACGCTTTTCTAAAAATGCCTATTCATTTCACAAGTCGCTTGTGCTCAAAGCCAACTGTGTCCTCCATGTTATAAAAATGAAATAGTCTTTGCTGATATTTTTGAATACATCGCCAAGTTGCCGTTTTCATTATCCAGCCATCTTCTTACCTTTGTAAGGTGCCCTCTCCCCTGTCTTCAGGTACATTGTGGCTGACCTCTTGGTTCTCACTTTGTTGACTTTGTAGCCCAGGTTGTTGCAGCGGTTCTTTCTGCAGCTCAAGCAGAGCCCCTTTTCAAATGCTTCTTTGGACTTGCAGCGGTAGGCCATGATTGGTTTCTCTTCGTGCATGAGGGAATCGATGAAGAGGTGGATGGAGCGTTCGTGAGAGCATTTCAGCAGCTGATCCGCCTCTTTGAAGAAGAGGAAACAGTAGGTTTACATTTCCCAACATAGGGCTGCAGTTCAGTACTGGCAGTGTATTTAAGGAAGGGGTTTCTTCTTTTAGCAAGTCCAGTTTTCATGCCAAACTAAGCATTTTAATGGGGTAGAACAGTTGCCTGAAAAACACCTTGTTTGGGAGACTGTAATCTTACTCGGCACCATTGGGATGGAGCTGGCCACTCCGCTCAGAAAACTCTGAAGCCGCCCTGACCTAGATAGCCCAGGGAAGCCCAACCTCATCAGATCTCAGAAGCTAAGCAGGGTTGACTCTGGCAAGTCTTTGGATGGGAGACCTCCTTGGAATACCAGAGCCGGGAGGCAGGGGCAGGTTTTATTCAGCCACCTGTCTGAATATCCTCCTGGCCCCCAGAAGGGGGTCACCAGAGGCCGTCATGACTTCCAGGTACACACACACACATCCACATAAAAATAAACAGGAAAAGAAGAAAAAGAAAACTCTGAAGCCTTCCTCCAGCCTTCACAATCTTGTGGAGGAGCCACTTAAGTTGGAGAAAGGGCTCCCTTAGGCCAGAAGAGGTTATCCAAGGTTGCTAAGCACAGCAGCTGGATCCAACCCTACTGCTTCCCCCTGGCTGCTGGGGCTTCCTCCATATTCTCCTGACTGGCCCACAGAGTCAAATGTGTGATCCACCCTGACCTACACAGTGAATGGGATGTTGTCTTAACAGTATGTAATCAGTTAGGTCCGGCTACATGACATCACAGAGGATCACTGAAGGCAATGAAAACAAATTAGCAAACATTTCAAAGTACAGAAAGAAGGACGTCTTTTGGCAATGTGAGAAACTGGACGTCAGAGAGGGCTGTCAGCCTCTAGGTGGGGCCTGGGGAATCCCAGAGCTACAGGCTACAGAGATTTCCAGGGGCGCTTTCACACATGCTTAATAATGCCATTTCAATCTACTTCAGCGACCATTTGCAAGTGGATTCTGCCATTTCACACAGTAAAATCCAGCTGCAAAGGGCACTGAAAGTGTGTTATTTAGTGTGTGTGAAAGCATCCCCAGACTACAGAGGTCCCCTGGAGAAAATGGCTGTTTTGGAGGGAAATTCTATTTAGATCAGCTCTAATTTAAGGATACATATGGCTACCTACTACAAAGAAAAATGTATGAACTATAACTGGCACAAATACCAAAGTAAATTATCAACTTGTATACGGCCCTCAGTTTGGAAGACCTGAACAAGGCTGTTAACGACAGGACATTATGGAGGTAATTAATTCATAGGGTTGCCATAAGTTGGAAGAGACTTGATGGCACTTAACATACCATATTTTACCCCAGGGCCCACAACCCACTGAACATTCACAGAAAAAAAATATTATTTATTTGTTTATGATGCGTAAGAGGGAAAAAGTGATGGATTGCTGATTGTCTTTTAGTTGCAAAATACGGCAAGTTCCTATTTGCAACTGACATGTTGGAGATATGTGAGTCTAGTGCATAGCACCTCTGGAAACACAGTGTGATGCACCTTAGTTTGAAGATATTAATGGCTACATGACCTCACAGAGGGCAACCGTAAGCAAGGGCAAGTGAAGGCAATGAAAAGAAATCAGCACACATTTATGACATTATTGTTGTTGTTTAATCCAGTGTTCTTTCCAAAGGGCTGTAAATTAGCTGAGAAACCAAAGATATTCAGGTCAGCTCGGAATCAGCGTGAACAGAAATTTTTATACACAGTGGATTCAAAGCAGAAAAGAAAAAAACTGTTCTGCTTTTGTAAAGCATCTAAAATGGAGAAATAATTTTCGGTAGAGCACATGTAATTTAGAAAACAGAAGCGGCCACCAGATTTCAATTATATTTATGCCATTCAGACATGAAAAATTACCTTGAAACCCTTGAAACCCCTTTTCTGCAAGCCTCCGCAGTGTTTCTGTTACTTTACAACCTGGTTGGAAGCTACCTCCATTAGGGTAGATGTCAATGTGCCCCACAGGCTTCTGTATCCCAATGCTGCGGTCTGGAGACCCCCTGGTATAAGTGTGCACGACATCTACAAAGGCAGCATCATCTGGTGAAAGGCGTCTGGTTTCATTGGCATATTCAAAGTTAGGTCCTGCAGGATCTAAACCTTTATGGGAAGATGGGGGCAGAAAATAAAACGATGTTACCAGTGCTTAGAAGCTGATTCTATACACTATTGATCATTTGTTTACTTAAATATTTATACTACACTTTTCCTTTGTGGTTCATGGTGGCTTAAAATTCCAAATTTAAAAATAATATCAAGTACCATAAAAGCTCAACCACCCCCTCCCCAAAATCGTGGCAGCCTACACCCCCATTAAAAGCTTTAGTGAATGAAATGGCCTCTCAGTAGCTCCTAATATCTCATGATGGTGCCTTCCTCAGCTCCTACTGAAAAAGTATAGGCTCTGATAGATGCCACCTGGGTTATCTTAAGCAGGAGAACCACCCATAGGGGGCCATCTGAGGACCACGGTCGACATAAGAGAAGCCAATGTTGGATCAGGCCAATGGCCCAGCTATCCAACACTCTGTCACACAGTGGCCAAAAATACCAGGTGCCATCAGAAGGTCCACCAGTGGGGTCAAAACACTAGAAGCCCTCCCACTGTTGCCCCCCTCCGAAGCACCAAGAATACAGAGCATCACTTGCCCCAGACCAAGACTTCCTATCTATACCTTGTGGCTAATAGCCACTGATGGACCTCTGCTCCATCTGGGGAAGGATGGCTCTTCAGATGTGTAGGCCCATGAAGGGCTTTAACAGTCACCTTGAACTGAATTAAAAAACAAAATGGCTGCCAATGTAGCTGTTTTAAAATAGGTGAGATCATCCTTCCTGTTTCTTCCTGTTGGTTAGCCATTAAAAATAACAGTGCTGCCTATAATCACAAGTGATTATTAAAAGCACAGCCAATACTCCATTAAAGTCAATGGCAAAACTTTCCCATTTATATTTATGAATTTTTACTGAATGTATCTCTTAATAGATAACTGTAAGTAAACCTGAAAGCTAGTGTTTATCACATTCTTAACTCACATGGAAATCCATGGAACATTGAACTACTTTGCTTACAAAAACTGGCCAGCAAATACAACTGGGAATTAGTGTGGTAGGTTTATCAAAGCTATACTTGCATGAAAAATTCGCTGAAGCAGTGGACTAGAGAGATTTCTCTACATTTAGGCCAAGGAGAAACAAATGGCTTAAAGCATTAAAATCAAAGTTTCTCACACAAACCTACAAAAGTTACAAAACCAAGAAATAATGACACAAAATGCATAATCGCTGGAACAAAAAGCAGACCACAAACAGGTAATCAAAATGGTTCATAACAGTTTTTTAAATCTTTAATCTTTTTTCTCAAATGTCAAGTAGCTCTTAGAGTTATAAAAGATTCAATTTCCAGCATTTGTACATGCTCTGCATAATTGTTTTCTGAAGGCCCCTGATTCCTAAGATGTCATTAAGTTCCTAAATGACAAATACCCATCTGAAATAAAAGTTCAGAATTGCCATCCATTTTTTGCATCTATTTTTGCTTATGCTGTGTACCAGAACTTAATTTTACACAAAATGCAATCCTCAAGCCACACAGTGGGGAAAAAAGATTATTCAAACCAAGGCGTTCAGGATTTTTTTTTTAAGTATAGCTCTTCAAAACAGAACACTTCCACAGCATCCTGCATTAACAACACAGGCTGGGAGGCACACTTTATCCTCTGTGCCATTATAAGGCAATTGCCAGTACAGTTCGTTCCACTCTAGATTCTTGTTAGGAAAAAGATGTAACAATTAGGGATGCCAGCCTCCAGGTGGGACCTGGGGACCCAATAGAATTATAGCTCATCTCCAGTCTGGAGGAAATTGGTGCTTTGGAGGGTGGACTCTATGGCATTGTTTCCTACTGAGGTCCCTTGTCCTCCCTGGCTCCACCCTCCAGGAGCTTCCCAACCTGGATCAGGCAACCCTATCCCCCCTCCATCTCCCACCAGTGGCCTGGGGGGACCTGGCAACCCTATGCAACACGGAATCATGGCTCCTATCTCCCTATCCCAATGGCGTCGGGATTTGTTTACCAGTAATTCTGCTGATCTTCTTATTGGCCAATTTTCCAGCAATACCAGCAACATGAGCGCCGAGGCTGTATCCCAGCAAATGGACATTGCTCAGGGAGTAGGCAAATTGCTCCTGTGAATGAGCATTTTTAAATTTATTTTAATCTCCACAAGTAGTTTCAATTTCACATGCCATAAAATAGCTAAACCTTGATTTACAAAGTTTGTGTTAGATCAAAAATGAGACGCAAGTGAACTTACTACACATCCACTCAACTTATATATATATATATATATATATACTAGAAATAAGGCCCGTTGTGGAAATAAATACAACAAGATCTAGAAAGAGGCTCTGGGAGAGTGCTCTGGCTTTGGGCAAACAGTGTTAGTCTGCTTTTAAAACATGAACCTGGGACCTGCACACCACCAGAATACAGCAGGTTCCATATGCAACTGACATTCCAACTGCCTTGAGGGGGGGGGGAGTTTGAGGTGTGGAATGGAGTGAAGTCCAATCAGCTTCCATATGCAAAAGACCAGGTTGTCGCAGCAGTTGTGGTGTGGGCGGGACCCGGGCTTTGCCTTCTGATTGGTGGCGATATATGCTGAGGAGCAGTGCCATCAGCCATACACTAAGGGAGTGCATTTTAGAATTAGAACTTTGGCACCCACTATTCAATTATATATAAGGAGAGAGGAGAGATGAGCACACGCACACACATAATATCACAGAAACTAAAGCAGCAGGGTTCAGAAAGAGCTGCGTTATGTGATTGTGCCAATTCTCCAGTATACATATTCCACGGAACAAAATTATGCGTCCTACCTCTGTAACTCTGTTAATTGTGCACTGCGCATTGTTTCTTTATGATGCTTACCTCTATCCAGTTAACAAACTTGGCAACATCCTTCCCCACCAGCTCTGTGTTACTAGCTGATATTGTATAGTGTTGGCTTGCTCGATCTAGCCAGTCAACAATGATGACATTAGAGTCCGGCTCCGTTTTATACAGCGCCTTCACTAGCTTGGCTATCCAGCTCTCGTACAAAGGAATTACCTTCAAGAAAGGAGAATAAACCATATTGTTCTGTCCACGCCAAGGATGAAAATGAATAGACAAGGTACATATACACAGATCAGGGCCAACTTTAACGAAGTTTCTAAATGGAAACACTGCTGAACAGCCGACATGACTGAGATATAGTAGGGCTTTAATGATCACTACCTATGTGTGGTTATTATGTTGAGTGAACAATGGGCAATGTGCAGATTTACCATGCACGTACAGCTTTTCCAGGGTTCTCATTCATGTGTATCAAGGCTATACACCTTGGGTAAATACAACTATTACCCCGCTCACATAACATGGCAACTGAACATACTGGAAGAATTTCCCGTAGCATGTGCTCCCATTACTTGAAGTTGGTTAGCTCCCCGCATACATGGTTATAATGTCTCAAAAGCCTAGCAGTATAGCATAGTAGCATTCCGGCAACATTCAAGTTCACAGGATACAGACTTTGCAATGGTTATGAAACACCTGTTTCATAAGGCTTCTTCAGAGCAGAACACACGTAAGACTCAGTGAATCCTTTCCTACTCAGCATTCATCTCTGCATGCTGTCTCTCTGCATAATGCTCACTCTCAGTGAAATCTTCTCTTATTCCACTTTCTCTCTGTATGCTTTCTCTCAAAGCTGTAGGGTTGGCTTCTAGCATAAAGAGCTTTTAATAAACATCTGGAGCCATGTTCATGAAGGAAACAGCTATTGGTAACTAATAGCCATTGGATAGACCTACATTTTACCCACAGCTGGCTGTTTGTACATGTTCATGAAGGAAACAGCTATTGGTGACTAATAGCCTACATTTTACCCACAGCTGGCTGTTTGTCATTCTGCCTCTATCTTTCCTTTCCAGAGGAGCTTAAAATCTGAGCCATGTCACCACCTGCCAGGGGCTAGGAGCATCCACAGAAGAACCATTTTTGAAGGCCAGCCCTTGAGTTCATCTGCAGCTATATCTGTCGCCTCCCTTTGGAGGGAAGAACCTGAAACCTGGACTCAACATCAGTTGCCAAGGGCCAGGAGAGAATGAACGTACAACCATCACCTATCCCTAATATCTTACATGGACTGTTATCGCTCTAAACCTCTTGGGGAGTCAATCTTGCCTGGGAAATGTGATATAAGCAGAACAAATGGAAACTACCTCCAAAGGCAACATATGCTGGAAACAAACAAAAAAGAATTACCATTTCCTTGCCTGTGAACTTTTGGGGGTATCTGGCTAATGACACTGGGCTGGACCAAATGGCCCTTTGAAATGATTCCACAAAACCAATTTTTATTTGGCTGGACAGATGGTGAAAACAGTAATTTTAAAAAGAACTTTAAATCAAAGATCACAATTGTTCTACAGAGCAAAAGGAAGTATGGTTTATTTTTATAAAAAGTGCCAAAAGGCACAGACAATGCCAGGCATTTCTCACACACACGCACACCCCACCAGCCAGAAACACATCTCATCACAAAGATTCAGAGTAAGAAAAGTAATTATGCAGCAATAATTAGGCAGCAGAATGGTCAGGCCATTCTGGGAGCTACTACTGAAGTAACCGGAGAACTACCCTATCCTCTCACCGTCCATCCATGGATCACCACAAAGGTTTTACTTGAATGGTTGAAGCGGCATTGTGTCATGCTATTTTCTTGCCCAGGAACTAAGAAGCAGGTATCTTCATAAGGCTGTTCAGGTTTCCTTAAAGAAAATTTGCTCTCAATGCCACTGAAGTCTCTCTCTTCTCCTGTAGTATCTCCTGAAGTGAAGACAGAATATTAACCATGAAAACTAAAATAGCTTGAAAGAAAAGAAACATAGGACTAGCACACTATTCGCTGGCATTATACCCACAGAATTATAGCTGAGGTCAAAAACTAGCCTTTTGGATGGGTAGTTAGAAGGGTGTGGGGCTACCTTCCCATCCCCCCTGGATTGCTGTGTCCCATGCGCATAACTATTGATTATTTGACACACTCTTTATGCTTCTGAATTGGCAACAAGAGTGCTGTGGTAGCACCCTTAACATCTGGGCTGAGGCCAGCAACCATCTTAATGTATAAGAACAACAAAAGCAAAAGATCTAAGCATACAAATGAATGGGCTGACTACCAAAGTATGTGTTGCAATGGTTATAGCAGTGATCCCCCTATTTGGTGCCCAAAAGGTGCCGTGGTGGCTTCTCTGGTGTATTTGGCGCCCACTAGCTTGTTCTCCAAAGCATCTCTTCCCCATAGCAAAGAACCAATCCCAGCTTTTCTCCACCTCATTTGAGCAGGAAGTGCTTCAAAAGAGCCTGTGAGACCCTGTCTTTGTGCCTACCAGCAGTAACCATTCAGAAACAACTGCTTCCATGACAGACATTTTGTGACACCCCACTACCTATTCTCAAAAAGTTGGGGACCACTGCCATAGACAGGCTACCTACTGACTTGAAGCAAGTTATAAAGAATGTTCATGATTCATATAAACTAAGAGAATATGCTGAGATGTATCTGTAGCTTGGTGAGATGCAGGAAAGGGGAGGGGAGGGGAAGACACCTAGGTGCAAAGGAGTGTTCTGTACAGTTAACAGTTGTGTAGAAGAGGGAATTGGCATAGATGTAGCCAGGAGTGGCCGCTTCATGTGTGCATATCTCCACTGGATGCAATGCTCATTGTCTCAGACCCTCCCACAATCCTACATAAGAGACAGCAGTGATCCGACAAACTTGGACTTTTCCCAAGTCCCAGGTAAAGAATACATAGCTAAACAGATGCACGGAATTGAGAATTCAAAGCTCCCTGTGGGTTTTTTCCCCCTCCTGAAGATGATATTGAAACCATACTCCCTCTCCCCCTTTAGACCACGCATGTCCCGATTCCACCGTTCTCAGTGTTTGCCTTGGTGACATCTAGTTCTATCATTCTTGCTATGTTTTGATGAGTAGTGATGCCATTAATTATAATGGCATTTAGAGTAATAGGCTCCACTCCTGCTGAGTTCCAGCCCAGTGCCCTTTTGACTGCTTGATAAAAGGCAAAGAGCTGGAACATGAATTAAACATCTTGTGCTTGGAGAGAACTTGGTTAGGCCACCAATACGACATAAACCGCAAATGGCATACACACCTTTTGTGATTTATCCCATCTCCCATGGCAGCCATTTTGCAGTGATGCCCACTACCTGTTCTCAAATTTTCAAAAAAGTCCCCATAGGCTCAACAAGGTTGGGGACCACCAGGCAATGTTCCCTCTAAGCTATGGAGTCTTGTGCGCAAAAATTCTACTTTGTGAGCTACTGGCATTAAAGTTGTGAGCAAGCGATTTGGCTACTGCATAAATTAGTTTGCTCTGGAGCCATTCTTTCTGAGCTAAGACAAAAATGTGTGAGCTGGAGGCTAAAAAACTGTGAGCTAGCTCACACTAACTCAACTTAGAGGGAACACTGCCAGCAGGTAACAGTGTGGGACTGGGACCAGAGAAACCAGAGTATAAATCCTCACTCAGTCATGATGAAGCACAGTGAGGACTTTGGGCTCCTCACCACCTCTTGGCCTAATTTACCTCACCCCCACACTCAATCCTGATTTAATCCCATCAAAATCTGCAAGCTTAGAGCATGTCATTATTGTTAGACTGTACATAAAGGTACAATCTAACAATAACATGCTCTGAGCTTGCTGATTTTGGTAATAGGAACATCAACAAGAGTCCTATTTTTTTGCACTGAAGACCACACAAGGAAAAATTTGCTGTAACATGTTCAAAATACGAGGAACATTGTTAGGGTGTAACAAAAAAACCCCCAACAAATCCTGAAACCATGAGATCTGAAGGGTTTTTAACAAAATCCAGCACCACAGAAGCACTTCAGAAGAACGAGAAGAATGCTCATGCCCGATACATATTTCTGATGGAACACATTTTAATTCTAACCAAGGACAAATTTCATTTCAGGAGAAAATCAAGGTTGTCTGCATAATTATTAGCTTTTTATGATGCTTGGTCATACATGCTGCATTGCTTTCTTCAAGAGTAGCACTTTGTCGTCCCCCCCATACAAGTGAAAGACAGACAGTCACCTATAGGGGATAAAGGCATGCCCTCAGACACCATTGACGCGGATGAACCAGAACTAAGACAGTTCCACCCCTTCACCTGTGTCTCTCCACCTCATTCCTCCTCTCCCACCCACCCCCATGAGTTCTATTTCTTGCCATGACCCGGAATTCAGTGAGAAATGGGTTTTGTACATATAAAGTAAAATGACCTTGTGATTGGTTTACTTTAGTAAATTACGTGAAACGATTACACTAACAAGCACAGTTAGAAGTGCATTGTACTCTTTGGTGCAGGTATCTAGAGGCAGCTAAATGTTCTAACTTAAGTGCCTGATGTAATCACAGATGTATGCTTTATTCTTTGCTCAATAGGAAAGGCCATGAGCGGCTATAACTAACTCAGACCTTACTCTCCACCTATTAAATATTTATTCGCTTTTTCGTCACACAGTGAAAAGTCAACATGGTTGTGTTGTTTGTCTAATTGTGGACTCAACTCTTTTCCATCAGCATTTCGCAATGTTCTGGGAATCTGTTTGCAAACTAGTCTTCAGAATCAGCAGATGGTGTGGGAGGGAGAGTACAGTCTTTGCATACAGTTGATTATTTTTTTATACAAGATTCGAAGGATATGGGATATTATCTTTGGTACCATCCTTCCGTTTAGTGTAAGGTATGTACATAACCCACTGCATCAACAGACCTGTAAATCCACTGAACTTGGAAGCATTAAGTTGGTATTAAGTCAGGCTGCCACTCAGTCTAACTAATGTAAGAAAGCCTCTAGCCCCAACAGATAGTTCTATTATATGGTGAGTCTTAATTGCGAAGAAGACAACAACGCAAGGGTGGGGGGAGACATTTCTGTTTAAAAGTCAATCCTGGCAATGTTTACAAGATAAATCTGGCACTCAAGACTGTATTCTCTTGTTTGAAATCAATAGAATTTTGGCTCTCACTGACTTAGGTGCAAAGGTGCCAACTGGGTTAAGAGGTATGCACGGAAAGCGGGCAGAAGGAAGCAATTAAACTCAGTTATTTTCACAGAAAGGAGTCTCAGATGTCAGAAGCAACTACTGCTTCCCCGCCTCTGAAGGGAAGTATTTCACGGAGGCCAGGTTCAGACACATCATATCATGCATTTATTAGGTCTAGCTCTAAATATATAATGAAGCTGATCGCCAATAGATTTAGGATGGACAAAAAGAACTTCTTTACTCAACAGAGTGATTAAAATGTGGAATTTGGTATCAAAGCATGTATAGAATCAGAGTCAGAAGGTACCTCCAGGGTCATCTAGTCCAGCCACCTGCACAATGCAGGAAATTCACAACTATTTGGTGATAGCCGCAATCATAGATGTCTCTAAAAGGCAATTGGATAAATTGATGGAGGGATAGGTCCTACTACTAGCCAAGGTGACTAATGGGAACCTCCATGTTCAAAGGCAGTAAACCTCTGAATACCAGGCAACACTGCGGGAAGGCCTTGGCCTCTATACCCTTCGGTTGGCCTTCCAGAATTCCTGCTTGGCCACTGTATGAGACAGGATGCTGAACTCGATGGACCACTATAATCTGATCCAACAAGGCTCTTCTGATACGTGTGTTGCCATATATATGAAATGTTCCATTTGTTTATTTTTGCATTCTATCTTTTGCACCATTATGTCCACCGCCCACTTTATAAAACTCCTTTCCAAGAAGTATACATTTATTCCTACACTTTGTACATCCCCAATTGTCAGCTGTAGGCTTTTTTGTTCCAGCAAACATTTTCAGGCTGAAGCTGTTAAATTACGCATTAGCATGTTTATATTCCTGGTTTTTTTAATGGTATTTTATTGCCTTCATCTGAACTCGGTGGCAACTTTTATTCTGGTCAGTTTGAATGATGACTTAGAGTACAGTTGCAACACAAAAATACTGTAAACAAATAAAATGTTCTCAATTCATTGCCAACTTTTAGGAAACATCATTGAAATTATACCCGAATGGAGTGTGTGATACAAATATTTATTTTACGCATCAAGAAAAGAAAAGCTCTTGTGACTGAATAGGTTAAGTTAAACATTAACTCTTTGCTGATTCATCAGTGAAAGGAAAGATAAAGTTCTGAATGAAATAAAAGAAGCTTTCAACTACCACATGGAATATATAGAGGAAAGTTATAATAAAGACTTCTGGCCTTGGAAGGTGCCTGTTCCAAATAGGAAAACAAACAAGAAAACCACACTGGCATTTTATTCATACCCTTTTCCTTTACAGTATTTAGCTCCAATGTCTTAAAATTATTTAAGCAACATATAAGTGTTACTAGTCTGTGCCTAGCAATATAGCTTGATCTTTTCAATGCCTCAGTGTTTCCTATGAATAGCTGCTTGCTAGCTGAACATACACTTGCTCTTATGTGGAATTGTATAAGATTCTTATTAAGAATTCCATAGCGCCTTTGGATTTATCAAATGCTTTATAAATATCAGGCTGTTAAATTAAGATCCACAAACACACTGTGAACCAAGTGAACAGATTACTTTTTGGACTACATTTTGAACTGTCCTCTCTTTGTAACATTGCTGGAGAAGATTCTTGACAGTCCCCTGGACTGCAAGGAGATCAAATCAGTCAATCCTAAAAGAAATCAACCCTGACTGTTCCCTGGAAGGCCAGATACTGAGAGCTCAAATACTTTGGCCACCAAATGAGAAGGGAGCACTCACTGGAGAAGACAGTGATGCTGGGAAAGATTGAAGGTCAAAGAAGAAGGGGACTGCAAAGGATGAGATGGTTAGACAGTGTTATCGAGGCAACGAACATGAAATTAAGCAAACTCCAGAGCACTATGGAAGACAGGAGGGCCTAGCATAATGTGGTCCATGGGGTCGCGAAAAGTCGGACTCGACTGTGCGACTGAACAACAACAACAACTCTTTGTAACATGCCCTACCCCACTTTTCTGTTGTGTATATAAATCAGCCTGGAGGATTTATAGTCCAATGCATCTGAAGAAGTGAGTAAATTTTGTTCGTCTTTAAAGTGTCATTAGGCTCCTGTTTTATTTAGATAATGAAGAGCAAGCCATTTCTTACCAAATCCAGTTATTTCCGGGAATAACAAGGCAAACAAAAAGCACTGGGAGAGCACAGAAAGGTGCCGATTTAAATTCAGGAAAGAAACATAACCTCTCTGCTCCCATACAACCAATGGCCATGAGAAATGAACACTGCTCCTGGTATGTTCACTGAACTGCACACATATGAAGTCAGTATATTAGTGTAATTTATATTTTTAAAATGCTAGCAATGAATTTAGTACTGAGTGAGCATTCAAAGCTCTTAATATAGATATAGCAAAATCCAACTCAGCTGAAGCCCCTACCCTCAGTTAAAGCCCCACAAGAAACTCACAGTTCAGTGGCCATTTTCAGTAGGAAATCAGCCGTTACTTACAGCTCTACTGTGTTTTCACATATCACAAAGCAGGTCCCTCCTTTGCTACCCTATCACCAAGGCCCAGGGCTTTACTCGGATGATATGGTAACATGGGAATACACTTGATCTTTGATAAAGGGGTGGTTTCCCCACTGCAATAATATTCAGGAGGAAGAGCTGGCAGGACCATAAGTAGCAGGAGGAAGACAGGGAGGGTTCAGTGTCCAAGCATGTTATCTCATCTGAATATGGATCTTCGCTTAACCAGAGCCAGGAAATTAGAAGGTGAGGTCACACACATTTTTGATCTGAACCGCTTTGGCTGTACTTCTATAGGGAGTAATATTATCTTCTAGTTTCTTCTAGTCCACAGTATTAATTTCTAGGGCGCAACAGGGCCCCAATGACATGTTGCAGAGGAATACTGCCAAAAATGGTATCCCTGCTGGTGATCATGGACAAATTTCACATTTTTATGCCCACGATTCCCTGCTAAAGACTATCCATCGTCTGATGCTGATTCCGGCACTGTTTGAGGGCTGGAGTTATGACAACCAGGAGGTCACATGGGACACATTTGTTTGTGGTTGGAACCACAAATATGCTGTATTTACATATCACACTGCTTTCTGTTCACTGACTGTAAGAAACCTCACTCCAGTCCAGTGCCATAAGGCCTTCAATGAACTTAATAGAAATCATGGAATTTCCTTGGAAACGGCTACCATCGGCATGGATCTGTGTAGCACAAGTGGAACTGTTCTGCTTAAAGGGTAACTTTACCTTTTCCTACTGAGTCTTCCATGCCCCTAAAGTTGTGCCCTGTGGATCAGAGGATCCCCAGGAATGTCATGTGGGCCTGCAGTAAGCAAAAGAGATCAGTGAAAATCACCATACCCTTCTTCTGCACACAGAAAACGGGGTTACTTAGTTAGGGCCCAAGCCACTTCTCTGCTATGAACACGGTTTGACACAGGCACCTTCTATGTGTAGCATCACAACAGGTGACTTGAACAGCTTTCTGAGCCTGTGTGTGTGTGTGTGTGTGCACAGTCCATTGTGTGGGTGTAGCAGCAAATATAAATTCACAAGGCAGAATATCAGTCTCTTTCCTTAACATAACCGCACCAAATGAGATTGAAATTTATGCTGAATTTTTAAAATCTGAAACAAAAATACATCTTAAATTACATTGCTGAAATCCTGCAGTCTAAGTTTTTAAACTAAACTGACATGCTAGGACACAGTTGACTTACTCACAAAATAACTCTAATTCCACAATCAAACGGTAGATTTACAGGGTGCTGCAAATGATAGGAAACAAAAAGCCCACCTAAGTACTGAACTATAACCTCCAGGTGGTAGCTGGAGATCTCCTAGGATCACATCTCCAGGCAACAGAGATCGCTTCACCTGGAGAAAAATGGCCACTTAAGAAGGTGGACTCTGTCATTATACCCCACTGAAACCCCTCAAACCCCACCCTCCTCAAGCTCCACCCCAAAAATCTCCAGGTATTTTCCAACCCAGAGAGTTGTCAACCCTAACTGCAACTAAGCCTTACCCTCCAGAAATGGATGATTGACTTGAATCCAAGTGAGAGGTTATCTACAAGAGGATAAATGGCATTTTCATGATTTCTTTATAAGAATCTTCCCCACAATTGTTTTCATTCCTGCATTTTAGTAATGCATGATCACGTAGCTTAGCTCCCTAAGGCCATGAAAAAATTACGTGCAAGATGCATCCATTTTTATACTTGTTCTGGTAACAAAAAGCAACAGCTAAAAGCCATATTTCTCTCGAAACAATACTTAAGCTGTGGGAGTATGGAAGCTACTGACAGTGCCATCTAAGCTGCTTACAACTTTCTAAGCCCACTGAAGTCAACCGCGTTGTGAGAGACACAGAAATCAGAAGCTGCTGTTGTTTTAGTTTTAAAAAGCCCTGTATCTTGTGTATTTTAGTGAGCCAAATTACTTACACCATTCCCACAATGCAGAATATATCATGTGGGAAATACTATCTTGGAACTGTTATCACAACAGAATTCAAGTGGGAAAATACGTGATTGAAGGCTGCAAAAACACACAAGAACAGCCCCAACCTAGATAGTCCAGGCAAGCCCGATCTCATCAGATCTCGGAAGCTGAGCAGGGCCGACGCTGGCAAGTACCTGGATGGAAGACCTCCAATGCATACCAGGCCTGGGAGGCAAAGGGGCAGGCTAACAAGCCACTCCTCTGAACATCTTCCATGCCCCAGCAGGAGTCACTAGAGGTCACCGTGACTTCCAGGCACAAGCACACACACAAAAATGTAAAAATACCAAAAAGAAAAAGAAAAAACAACAACACACACAAAGCTAGCATATCAAGGTGTCTATATTAGGCTGCGGTCACACACACTAAATAATCCACTTTCAACCTACTTTCAAACTGGATTTTTACTGGGTGAACTGGCAAAATCCAGTTAGAAAGTGCATTAAAAGTGGATTGAAAGTGGATTATTTAGCGTGTGAGACCGCAGCCATAGACGCTTATTTCAGTCTTGTTACTCTCCTTTTGTTTGCAGAGAACAGTTACCATTTGGCAACAGAGAATATTAGCATAAATCCAATTATTCCGAGTTTTAAGCCCATTTGACTAGAGAGCTCTAGGTTCAAGTCTTCCCAAGTCGTACTCAGCCTAGCCTGCTTCACATGATTATTGTGAAAATGAAATAGGATAACCTCAGATGCACTCTTGTGAGTGCAAAAAATAACTGAGAAAGATCACAATATTTTTCAGGTTTAGCATATACTACTGTTTTGTAGTTACTGTCAAACATTTAGGTGAGTCATGTTGTTCAAGATTTGCTTTTAAAAACACTCAAAATTATGACTTTAGATTCTAAAAAATACACCCTGAACACATTGTAATTAACTTTTTTTTTTTGCTTTCCCTAATGAAACACTGCATGGTGAATAACAGTAATCATACTTTGATATAGACAGGCATGAGAGTTCAGGGTTGATTTACACATAATTGGCCCATTAAGGTTTTCTGTATTGCAATCCAATATTACACTTTTATTTTTATTACTGATTACAGGTATCACTGGGACAAACCTACATTCACCTGCTTTCTCAGAAATACATCATCCAACATGAAGTATAGGAGGGTGGAGAAGGAATGATGGAAAATGGTTTGACTCTGGCTGGTATTTTTCTGTCCAGCCAGTTATACCTCCTGTGCTTAAAATGCTGTTTCACAACTCACAACCTCAGTATCTGAGGAAAACCCACAAGCTTCATTACATTTGGCTCAGATACCAAAAACTTTCTGGTTCCCAGCATCCAAGAAACCACAGTTTGCCTTTGCATATGAACCGGGCAAAATTACTCTTCCCTACAAACCAGGATTCTAAACCATGAATTAATCCCTCTAGTGTGTTCTCTTACCTACCAACTGTAACTTAATCATTTGGAATCCTAGTTTGTAGAATCCTCTGGATAAAGAGACTTCATTTAGCAACCATTTATTACTGTAGTATAACTACTGTAGTAGTAAAAGTACCACTCACAAGGACTTTGTCTCAGGCAGGCGTTAGAGCAAAGACTAAACACAGTCCTTCTGAAATGAAAGTCTAGAACTTTAAGATAAATTCATAAAATGCAACAGACATTTTGTCATACCCTAAGCACCCAAAGCCTGACCTAAAGATTCTTAGTCCACGACTCCACAGTAAAATCTACTATTGCTAGTCAACTGGACCTTATTTTGTCAAAGACTAGAAGCAGGTTATTGTATCTATGTGTAGGTTACTCCCAATTTTTACTTGGCAGCTAATGAAGATTTTTGGCTGCATAGACTGTTCAGAAGTTGATGGCCCTCTAAGTCAATGGCCTTACAAAGGTATAATTCTGCTTAAGGTAGCACTTCAGACTGTCCCCGATGCACACTTACTTGGGAGTAAGCCTCACTGAATGAAGTGGGCCTTGTCTTTTAGGTAGACTTTTATACAATAGGGCTGTCCATAACAAATACTGAATCATCTGGCCAGAAACAAACACAGCTAAGGTTTCATATTAAGGGACAATTTCTATGTAACATTTTTGCACATGGGGGCAGTTATACGTATCTATTCAAAAGCAGCATTTATGAAGCAATGTAAAAACTGTCTTACCGGGTCAATATCTTTATCCTTGTACATATATCACGAAGATGACCTAGGTACTGGTTTGATATGGAATGTAGTGGAGCTGAAATGTCTACTCACAAAGCCATTCCTATATTACTTTATTGTAAATGCATTTTTATTCAAGGGCATGTGCTAACAAGGGAACATGAGAACTGGGTCACCCCAGTAGCCAAAGACAACCCCTGCTGTCATACAAAGAGAACTTCCAACTAGACCCTCTGCCTCTGATTATGTACATATGACAGACAATGGCTTGGATCCACTGGAAGCATTCTACATGTTCTGGAGTCCTTGCACATGGAAATGTGGGGAGAAAAACCAACTCATGCTAGCACCCTGTACTAAGTTAATCATAGCATATCCCAAACTGCTTTTCCAATTGCACATGCTATTGTGCAAGCAATTTCTGGGAATTATAAGATATAAGGAGGAAAGTGTTCAGTATTGCACAAGATCTTGCCCAAGTGGCGCTGTGCTAAATCAGATTACGTTTCTGCTTGCGCACTTCTGGATCCAAGCCTATTTGTTTATCTCATCCAGGGGAAGCCATTATCAGCCAGTCAGAAATTCTCAATTACCTCTTCTTACCACACCCTGCATTTTAACATTTAGGTTGCAAACAGAAATTTGTTTGTTTACTTCATTCATAGCCTACCTTCTTCCCCAAACGGTGGTCTAAAACAGCTTACATTGTTCTCATATTTTAACATTTAGGTTGCAAACAGAAATGTGTTTCTTTACTTCATTCATACCCTACTTCTTCCCCAAATGGTGGTCTAAAACAGCTTACATTGTTCTCATCTTCTCCATTTTATCCTCACAACAACACTGTGGGGTAGGTTAGGCTAAAAGTGTGTGACCGGCCTAAGGTCACCCAGCTAGCTTCCATGGCAGAGTGGGGATTTGAACCAGGACCTCCTCCCAGATCCTAGTCCAACCACTACACCATACCGGCTCTCCACCAGTGAAACATCTGTGTGTGTTTGTTATTGCCTACCTCCGTGGAGCAACCCTAGTATTACCTTGGGAGTCTCTGATCCAAATCCTGTCCAAGGCTGACCTTGATTAGCTTCCAAGAACTGATAAGACTTGGCTAGCCTGGACTATCCAGCTCAGGGCACTGTACAAAATGGCACATCAAATAAGTATGCTGTCAACATGTGTGTGTGTGGGGGGGGGGATGTATTTAATCCATCATAAGCAAACCTGGACAATACCCTCAACCCTGTATGAATGCTGATGAAGTCTACAATGAGAAAAATTTTAGCCAGTATATATATATATGACTGGTAGTAACTGCACATTATCTGATGCCTTTGCAAAGGGAAAGGAATGCATCCTGCCACCAGATTCAGCCGCACCTTGCTGCAGCCACTGGTGAAACTGACAGCAGTGAGTCCACAGACCTCTAGGGAAAGTGACAGGATCTGTCTTGAGAATTCCATGAATTGGAAATAGCAAGTTCTAAATTTTAAAAAAATTGCTATTTTTCACCAAGCTTCTTGGACTGGGCAGAGCAGATCACCTTTAAAATATTTTTTCAACAGACATGGCTCTACGTAGCTGTTAACTACTCCTGGGAATTCTGCCAAAGCTTTTATCTCACTGCTTGAGCAAGAGTAGGAAGAAACCTAGTGAAAAACAGACTTGTCAGTTTCACTAGGCTTCTGAGGATCTGGCTGCTGAAATCCCAGCCATTAGGCTCATTTCACCATTTCTTTTTATTTGTGTGTACATGTAGGGGGGGCAGACAAACGCAGGTGCTGGAGACAGTCGCCAACAGTGCTACAAGTGCTACAAGTGGCAACTGCATTTGTTTTGCAAATGCAGTGGACCTCTGAATCAATACCTGATAAAAGTGGGATGGCAACAGGTCAAACATGGAAATCCAACCGTTTGCAATTAACTGTGGCTGCTTCAAGACAGGAACGTGCAGCAGCAGCAAGCAGGATGGAAACAAGGCGCCACTTGCCGTGCTGCTGCCCCCAGCCCCTACTCATCCTCTTGTCATGGCTACACATGGTGTCCAGGCCCCACAGACCATTAAGGGTCTTTCTTTTCCCCAGCCACACTGTACTGCAGTGTAAGGATATAGTACGGCTCAGGAAAGAAATGGGGGGGGGAGAGATCTTTAAAGGCTGAACTGGGGTGGAAATGCAAAGTTTAGCACCACCACTTTGAAGGCGGAGTTGAGCTCCACCACCCCTCCCAATGGAGGCTCTGCCCACAGTTTCCCCTTTAAACCTGAGAAAGTGAGTAAAGAGGAAGAAAACAGCAGCCAGACTAGTCAAGCACTAAGTGGGCTTGTCTAAGTGGGCATTGTCTTGATGTGCCCCTTTACTGTAGGGGCTTGGAAATGTCCCCTGTAGAAGTAGCCGCTGTCTGGATTCTCAGGAATGAGAACATGAACGTGGCCAGGAGGAGAAAAAAGGAACTGCGTTCAAGACACTCACAAGGGGAATACCTGATGAAGAAGAGTACTTCCTTTTTTAGCACAAAAGCAGCAGAAGGGGGGGGAAGGGTTAAGAATAGCCTTCCCTCCCCACTTCCACCTCACAAGGTGGAAGTTTGCAACCTCCATGCCTGCACTAGCAAAACAAGAGTTGCCAAGATATACCATGCAACTGTTTTCAGGGGATAGCCAAGTTGGTCTGCAGACAGTAGAACAGCTAGATCTGAGTCTGGGAGCAGTTTAGAGGCCAACAAGATTTTCAGGGTAGGAGCGTTCAAGAGTCAACATTCCCTTCATCAGATACAGCTGGTATCTGACAAAGCGAACTTTGACTCTGGAAAGCTCATACCTGGAGATATAAACTGCTCCTGGACCCCAATCTAACTGTGCAACTGAACACCACACCTTCTGAGAAAAAAAAATCCCTAGTTTTTTGGTAAAAAGGAAACGGGCAGTGTCCAGAAACCCAGCGCAGCAAACAAGGGGCTACCCTTGCAGTCAAACAGGGACACTCAAAGGAATATCTAATTGCACATTTTATCACATTGTACACCTGCCGGGGAGCTATACAACGCCACTGTGTGTAGGAGTGGAGGGGGGGGGGATTTATCACCGCCCTTCTTCACTGCATTTGCAACGAGGTGGTGAATCTTTCTCTGGCGGGTCTCTAACAGTTAAGCCTCCGAGGCGGAGACGCCTCTTCCTTTCACCGCCCTTGCGATACAAACGCAGGACGTTCCAGGCCTGCCTTCCAAAGCAGCTTGACACGCACGCTCCGGCAGGCAAACTCTTGGCTCGGCCTTTCCCCTCCCCGCACACCGCTTTTCTTCTCCGGGACTCGACCCAGCCGGGCTTCCCCCGCCACGGAAAGCCACACACACGCCTCCGCAGCCCGATCTCCCTCCCTCCCTCCTTCCCGGCTCCCACCAGCCCCTGAACCAGGGTGACCTTGGCCCGCGTTCCAGGAATTCCGAGGCGCAGGAGCCGAGGAGTTACTAGCGGTCACCGCCGCCGACGGCGGGCCCCTTCCCCGCCCAGGACACTCCTCCGGCGCGCATACCGAAGGCGCGGCCCTGCCCAGTCAGTGGCTCGGAGAAACAAATTTGGGGGGGGGGGGGGCATGTGGGGGGGGGGGGGGCGTGCGTGGGAGTTAGCGCGTTGCCACGAAAGCAGGCGTCCCGGGGAAGCGGCCGGAGCAAAAAGCACTCTAGTCGTCCAAGCTTTCGAGGAGTAGAGCGGAGGCCACGCCCAGCTCCTTCCCCCCCCCCTGGATTTTGCAGAATCGCTTTTCGCTCCGCAATGAAACAGCTGCCTAAAGCGCGTGCATTCACTGACTCCGAAGGACTGCGCTGCAATCAAACTCACTCTTGGACTGGGATATCCCGTCCTTTTGGCCGTTCAAGATGCCACGAGACTCGGAGAGTCCCGTTCATTTATGCGGCCAATAGGCTAACCACACCTTCCTCTCGGGGGGGGGGGACAAACTGGAGTCTGGAGACAAGACTAAGTTTTTGTGCGAGCAAAACTTTTTGCTGACGGTCCCCGAAGGGGTGAGCAAATGCCCTTTACACACACCCTTTCAGGCGCCTCCGAGCTTTCATGACTCTGCAAATTTCCCCCTTCCCCGTTCAGACAAAACAACAACAACCCGGGAAACCGTCTCGGGGGTGGGGGTGGAGGGAGCACCCGCTTGTCACAGACTTTCCCACTGGAGCCGGCGCGCACTAGTCTACTCCTCCCCCTTCGGCTAGGGCCCCTCCCCTTCACCCAGGCAAAACTCGCGCATCCTCCCTCCTTCCCTTTGTTCCCCCCCTTAGCTCCACCCCCTTCGCACGCGCCAGGACCACCTGTCTCCACGGCGTCCCACCTGCGACCCCAGCATGCTCCCCGAGCCGAGTAGGGCCCGGGGACCCCACCCCACGTGCTCCTCCCGCGCGCCAAGGCGGACAAGTCAGCGAAAAGCTGGCGGAGAGAGAGAGAGAGCGGCTCAGGAGCTGCAGGGACTGGGGAGGGGGTTGACAAGGTGCCCCTTCCGGCCACCGGGCGCATTCGAAGGTGGGCATTTGTCCCTTTAGCCGCGAACTCCGCCAAAGGGCCCCTCCGAACCAGTCCTCCACCTCAGCCCTAAGGACGCTGCTTGGGAATCCATTCCGCTCTGAGTAAGCACACGCTGACAGGGATCCTCTCTGTCCCCCCAATGGCTCCTTTTCGTGCTCCCTGGACTTTTCCCGCCTCCGTCTCTTCCCCCCCCCCTCGTCCCCGAGTCTCGCGCCCACCTGCTACCTCTTGCCCCTTCCCCTCCCTTCGGGTTGTTAAATCGCCGCCGGTCGGCAGCGCGTTCCCACAGCGACGCTTCTCTCTGCAGACCTGGCGCCTGGCCCAGTGGCTCTTCCGGAGGACGCGGAGCCGACTTACTCGGGACGGAGGCGGCTGTGGTCGCCGGCTCTCGGCACATAGCGACGAGGCAGTGGCTGGTGATCCAGAGGGCTGCCAGCAGCGCTCGCCCGCCCATGGCTCTCCACGCTCCGCAAAACCCGGCTGGAATGCAGGCGAGGAGACGAGGCGCGCGACTCGGGAAAGTTTCCCTTCGGTGTTAGTTTCTTCTGAAGTGCGAAAGTTGTGCTCGGGAGGAAAGGCTCCGCGTGGGCCCGCGGGAAGACAGCCTGTCTCTCCAATTAATTCCAGCCTTTCCGCTGCGCCTGGACCGTTCCCCTCGGGCGCCCTTTATGCGAATGGCAATATGCAAATGAAGCTCATCACCAATTGGCTCTAAAAATGAGCGGAGGAGGGGCTATAAATGAATTCTCCAGAGTTCGTTAGGTCGATTTGCCAAAAAAAGAAAAAAAGAAGAACACCTCCTTTTGGGTCACTCTGCAGACGCCCAGTTGTAACTGGGAAAAAAGCTCTAGAACTCTGCCTGGAAACTGCTGAGCGCAAAAATCACTTGTGCAAAATGATTTGAAAGGTCCACAGCTTGCAAAAGCTTCTAGGAAGCCTTTGCGTAAGGCGGGGAGGATTGTGCATTGACTTTCTTACACAGAGGACTTTCTTCTTTGCCCTTCTTTATTTAGCACATTTTTATCCTGCTCTGTGAGCTTCAAGTCAGAGTGGGGATTTGAACCCAAGCCTCCCAACCTTGTAGTCCAGCATATCAACCACTGCATTGCACAGGTTACTGTCATACACAATATTTGCATTTAACGTTGTTTTGTACTGCATTGTACCAGGCAAGCTGCCTACTGGCTAGCTGAATCGTGCACGGATTTTTCTGGCACTAAATCCAATTGAATTTAACAGGTCATTTCACTCTTTCTGAAAAATCATAGTACTTGGGAGCTTGCTTTGCATAACAACTGGAAAATATAGCAGTTCATGGTACTTAAGTTTTTCCAATGTGTTTTCTCCCTGGTCTGAGACATGCACTTTAAAGTCTAGGTGCACAAGCTAGCAGGAACTCCTGCTACCCTGCAATGTATGAAATATGTAGGAAGCTCTCCTACATTGACTCTGCTCTATCTTAGAAAGCAGAGGCGTGTCAGACTCGCTTGTTATGAGGTCGGGATCTGTCATAAATGTCACTTTGTCAGGCCGGGCCAGTGTGCTATAAAATGTAATGCCAGGGCACCAGAGATACAAACTTTATAATGTACAGTAGCTGGTAAGCACCAAGCTGCTATGTCCTCACTGCAAGGCTGCATTGACCAGGGGGTGTTCAGAGGAAAACCCACATGGGAGGAGGGCCAGCCAGGGCTATTTTTGGGCAGGAACGCACAGGAACAGAGTTCCAGCTGGCTCCCAAGTTGGCCACGCCCACCAGGAACTCATTAGCATAATAGGCCACACCCAACAGGAGAAACTCATTCGGATTGGCTACAATTAGGGGTGTGTGGCCTAACATGCAAAAAGCCCTGGGTTTTGACAACAAACAAGGTAAAGAGAATAAGAAGCAAAAGGTGGGTGTGGCTGGATGACCACACTTCTGGTAACATGGGGGTGTGGCCTATTATGCGAATGAGTTCCTGCTGGGCTTTTTCTACAAAAAAAGCCCTGGGGCCAGCCATGCAGTTTTGGCAGATCCCCCCCCCTCCTGGAGGGCGTGCAAGCCCCTTCCCCAGCTCAAAGCCTGGGCTCCATGGTAAAAACACAACACGGCTGGGTGTTGTGAGCACCCCCCTTCTTCTGAGTAGGATTGCCTGCTCTGGGTTGGGAAATACCCAGAGATTTTGGGGATGAGCCTGAGGGGTGTGGGGTTTGAGGAGGGGAGGGACTTCAGGCGGGTACAATGCCATAGATGTCCACCTTCAACAGCGGCCATTTTCTCCAGGGAAACTGATCTCTGTCACCTGGAGATCAGTTGTAACAGCGGGAGATCTCCAGCCACCGCCTGGAGGCTGGCAACACTACTCCCAAGCCACCGTGGAAGGGACCTGGGAAGACAAGTTGAACTAACCCCCCCCCACCTGCAGAAGTGGGGGTGGGGGTGGCCCAGGCACAAGGCCACATGCACAGTAGGACCCAGGCCAAGCAAAGCCCGATAGGCTGGAGACACCCTGCAGCAGTGGCCACCTCTGGCCAAGGCCAGCAGGCGAACGAGGGTGGGCGATACTGGGGGTTCAGGCCAGAGATCATCAACAAGCTGTGCCATCCCCATGCGGCAGTAGCCGCTGAGGGCCCCTGGATGT